>NC_081194.1:47708155-48008155 GCF_902713425.1 Acipenser ruthenus | reverse complement strand
TTTATTTTAACTGTGGCAGGGCAAAAGCCTTGCTTGTGTAAATAGTGTGTGGGGAATGTAAGGTTGGCAAGGATGCGGTTAATTCTGTCCCTGCCAACAATCAAGTGTGGTCATTCTCCAGTTAGGTAATTGAGTACTAATTGGAGAATAGCCACCTGTATAAAAGGGAGGAAAAATCATTTGTGTGAGAGATGGAGTTAGGCGAGTGTAATTGTGTGAAACTGTTTTAAACAAACGGCAGTCCTGCTCTGAGTCTCTAGTGGGCGCTATCCCAATTCTGACACCACCTGTGACAGGATAGCACTGTGGCCCAAGATGTCACCGGCAGGAAATAGAGACTCGGAGACAAAGCTCCAGTGAAGCGCTGTTGCACACTTTTATATAAACTGGCACGAGGGCCTAAATAACAGGTTTAAACACTAATCAGTAGGCTGGGCATTCGCAAACAAAAAAACAGTTTCAAACATTTAAGGTTGGTTCATACTTCAAGCTCCGACCTAATTTTTGGTCGGGTGTCGAGGGTCTCCGACCCTGTGTGACAGGTCGGAATTATGTCCTCACACTCTTGCGACGTGCGTCTTTTCTGGAAAGTCGTACAGCCTTTTCACATGCGTCTGCCACCTGAAATCGCATAGGGTCTGATAATGTTTAAAAATGTTCACATTTGACTCTGCACAGCTTTTATAGCTGTCTGCACCTGGCGTATCACATTAATCTGTGAGAAGAGTATGAACCAACCTTTACACTCGCCTAACTCCCTCTCTCACACACATGATTTCTCCTCCCTTTTATACAGGTGGTCATTCTGCAATTAGCATCAGTTACCTAATTGAAGAATGGTCACACCTGTGATTGTTGGCAGGGACAGAATTAACCCCATCCCTGCCAATGTTACATTCCCACACACACTATTTACACAAGCCGGGCTTGTGCCCTGCCACATTAATAAATATACAATAACGATATGCCAAAAGATGCTGTGCATTTAAAATGTAGTACCGATATTCTGTTGCCGAAATAATGTTGTCAGCCTAATCAAAAATATGTATTTAGGCTATAAAATAATATTGCTAATAATGTAAAGTACAGTATAAAGCATTTGTCTTACAGGTTGGGAATAAAGACACATATGTCTCTTGGTTTGGAATACTTTTTAATTAAATATATAAGTACGTCATTTTTTTTGTTTTTACTTAAATGTTTGTGCTTTGAATTAGGGGACACTGAATACATTCCCGACTTTAAGTTCTAGAACGCATGGGAAAACAATGCAATGTTTTATTTTATTTAATCATATACTCAGGTTCACATATGCCTTTCATCCAAATTTAGAGGTGTGTTAGACTTATAAAAGTGTGACCACCCTTTGGCCCTAGTTTTCATGTCACTCCTCCATAAATCCTGACGGGTCCTTATTGTCTGACTTATGTAAACTGGAACACTGCCATTTATCCTGACTTTTTGTAAAGTTTCATGGTTAGGTAAACTCCATGAATGAGCAATGTCCCCTTTAGATCAGCTGCACTTATTAATCTGTTGTGAGTGTTGTACAAATACTTTTTTTCTGATAACATTAATCCAAATGGAATGTTTAACCTGGCAAACTTCAAGGTAAAAAATGTAGTTACAGTAGTTCTCCTATTCATTCATGCAATTTCAGTCAACAAAAGCTAGGCTCAAATACATGAAGCCAAAAGTTTGGTAAGCTACAATAAAACATTTAAAATCTAAATTCTAATGTTTTTTCTGGCCCTTTATTTACATACAGCCTTCTTTTGTATCGTCAAAACGTATAATAAATTTATACATGTCACGGAGCAACCTCTTTTAATTTTAAGGGTATTTACTATCTCGGTAAGGTCCATAACACTGAAGGATGCCAAAGAACTTAATAAAACAATACAAGGTAGCCCTGTAACACATATAAACAAATACAGTATTTTAGCAGCTGCCATAGACAAGCACCTACCTGTTACCTGAATCCATGCCTCCTAATATCAGTTAAGTACAGTTCAAATTCTCATTTCCAGTGTGGCCAGCAAATGGTCAAAAAAAAAAGTAAACTCTGTAAGGCAGTGTGGTTTTGATAATTGTTATGTTTTCATTGAAAATTTTAAAACAAATTAAACTAATGGTTTGTTTTACAGGCAATTGAAAAACTGAAGTCTGGTGCACTTGCTATCGATGCAGTAACAGCAGCACTTGTAGAGCTGGAGGTAATTAAAATTAAATCTGATAATTTCCTTAAGTGTCTGCCATTTCTATGAAATTGTCTGTCTCTGTAGTAACAATTAGAACAAGTCAGATATCAGGCTTTCCTGGTGGTTTTGCTGTTAAACAACATTCTCTCTCTCGTCCATCGGTGGGGGGATTGGGGGAGGCTGTTTGGCCACAATTGAAGAGCAGACTCAATTGAAGAGCAGGCTTTGGTCTCTAGAACACTTAATCTGCTTGTAAATGATTGTATAATAGTTCTTTAAATGTCATCTCCAAATTACATTTTTTTGGTTTGTTAAATATGTTCCATTGGATTGTCTGAATGCATTACCACTGGAAAAAATTGTCCACCCAATTCCACCATTGGAAACTGCTTTTTAAAAAGCTTTATTTATGTGTTTTTTAAGGTTCAGTTTTGGGTTGGAATGAAGATATTGGGTTTTTTTGAGCAACTTGGTTGGGGTCCAAAAATGTTAATGTTGCTTGAGTAGAAGTCACTGAAATATAGTATGTATATTAACAAAAAAAGGACAGAAACACAATTTAAAAGCTGGAACACACAAGTAAATATAAAGCTGTATTTTTGTAGCCCTAACAACGTGCTCTTCAAATAGCTAATTATACATGTTTTAGCAATGTGCAGTGGGTTGTTTTAACCCCCTATACAGCCAGGTGTTTTTGTCACTCATGCCACCCCACAGCCAAGCATTTTACAGTATGACCATTTTTACCATATTGTATTTTAAAGTGCTATAAAAAACAAAGAAACAAAACTTTATTTTCAGACCCTTGCCATTTTCGCCCAAACAAAACTACATTTTTTTTGTAAGATCATAAAATATACAAAGTGAAGAAATGAAAAATGTAAGTGTTTTCTTTAGTCTACCTTTTAGGATGTTAAAGAGAATTAAAAAAACAAAAAAAGCTATAGTTGTTATACTAATCATAAGCAACTTCATCACATGGTAAAACAGTGAACAACTGCAATGTAAATGTCAACAGGTTGCATAACAATGTAAACATAATGAGTTTATATATAATGAGCATCAAAAGAAACTTATCACTTATATTTGAGCATCAAAAGAAACTTATCACTTATATTTGGATAAAATTCACTAGATGTGATCGAAAAATGACAGGTGCAGGTGCAGTGACTTTTTATTGTGCTGATTTAACAGTTGACATCACGAAGATGCTGCAAAATGATCTGTCGCTCTTGGGCAGGCATTGTGACTCTTGGTTTCCCAGTTCGTGGCCTGTCATTGACAGAGTGTGTCTGGTTATACCGTCTTGCAAGGTTTGAAATTGCTAGCTGTGAGCACCCAAGATGGCGAGCCACAGTATGCTGCCCTAGTCCATCCTCCAATGTGCCGATTGCACGAAGGCACTGCTCTCTTCACAGACGTGGCATATTGTTTTTTTTCTGTGATTTTTCTTTATTGCTTTTATTCAAGCTTGCAATTCAACAGCTGAAATCACTCCATATCCAGTGTCCAATCAACTGTCTCTTTAATTAAGTGATTAAGTGCATATGCTTCAGTCATAGTCACTCAAGCGTGTCATGGTCAAGAGTGAATGATTGAGTGATTAAAAAGAAAGCAAAAACATTTTGTCAGTGTCAATCTTTTATATACATTATTTTTTTCGTAAATAAATGTGTTATAATAGTGATAAGTTTCTTTTGCTGCTCGGTGTAATATATATATATATATATATACATATATATATATATATATACATATATATATATATATATATATATATATATATTACAACATCATTCCCTACTTTATGTATTTGATTATTTACATTATATGTCCATCCCCAATAGCATCTTCTACTTCAATTACATTATATCTGCGTTTGACATGTATTAATTGCTTACATGTATTAGACGGTTCGTCGTCTTTTAAAATAGAAAATACGAATAAGAAGTTTGTGTTGCGCTGAAAAAGAAAATTGTAGCTTCAAAGCGATCAGCCATTAATCAAGCTGTGTAACAGAGACAAGTCTGGCAGGTTTGCAAAGGACTTGACTGTGTCTATATGACGTTTTGTGCAGTCTAATGGTCTTCCCAAAGACCATTAGGGGAAATCGAACATAGCCGATGGAGGCTGCAAAGATGTTACTGTTATATTGTTTAAAAATTAAAATACTGTTTAATTTGAGAAATATAATTTCTATTGTGAAACAGCGGAGGATATCTACAGTGCCATAGAAAGTTTTAAGTGGAAGGGATTGAAGTACTGTATTCTCCAATAGCCTGATCAGACAATCTGAAATTGAGTCTAAAATATGATTTTAAAAATTTGCAGGATTCTCCTTTTACCAATGCAGGGATGGGCTCCAATTTAAACCTTTCAGGGGAGATTGAATGCGATGCCAGCATTATGGAAGGGAAGTCCTTACATTTTGGAGCTGTCGGCGCCCTTGGTGGTAATTGTCAATTATTGTAAAAGTTTGAATAATGGGTACTTTTGCTTGCATCAACAATGAAGGATTGTGTGTAATCCATATAAACTGTAATAGGATCACCCTGGTATTGTTCTTAAAACTTTACTATTGGTGGTTTGGATGTGAAGGGTTATTTAGTAGTTTCCTATTGTATTGCATATACAGTAAGTAGAAGCATATTAGTTACTAAATGTTTACATTTTATAGCTGTTAAATTTAAAATACACAACAAATACTGAGTTCAGCTTGAAGACCCTAAGCAAGTGTACAGTACATTTTTTATTCATAACTTTTAAACAGTCAGCATTTAACGCTGTAAAGTTACAACTCTCAGCAACATTGATTTCTACTACATAGAGTCTGAACTCCAATTGATTTCCAATATATAAGCATTAGGACATACAGATGGAATTGACATGGGTTACTAACCAGTCCACTGATTTATTTTTTTATTGTAAATGTTGGAGATTAGTGCTGTTTTCTGTTAACAAGTGCAAGAGATTATAATATATTTAATTAGGTGTACATGTAAATGAGTTATTGAATGTCCTGATATTAATCAGGAATCCGCATTACTTAATAGTCGTAGTAATTAAAAAAAAAAAAAAAAAAAAATTATTTAAAGCAGATTCTCTTCATTTCACTTGAAAAGTGGGAATTACAGTATGGTACGGGCAATTGTTAAGTATATGAAGTATGCCTGTCCATGGTTGTAAACTGGAATTAGTAAGCCCTTATAATAGGGGAGCTGTTTTTGGGTAGCCAGCCCCATCCTATCTGGAGCTGACGTGCTGTGAAGCAAGGATACCCCCAAACGGACAGAAATCAGTTAATGAATGCATAGCTGAATTTACTTTTCCAGACTGCTTTCCTGAGGAATTCGTGTCTTACAGTTTCAGTTATTATCTTCTTTTTCAGGAATAAAGAATCCAGTCTTGGTTGCAAACAGACTATTGAGTGAAGCCCAGAAAGGGAAACTGTCAGCTGGCAGAATTCCTCCTTGGTAATTACTTTGTTCTGCTCTCCTCATTTTCAGCCTTTGTGCTTTTTGTTTCATGTATGTGATCTTATTCATAACCAAGGCATGTAGATGCTGTTTGTTACATATCACCCATTGCGTGCTTTGGGCTGGCACTTTGTTCTTAAAGCCTTTAACTAATTCAGCATTTATGTTGGGACTCCAGGGAACATAACATGAAATCCTCTGTGGTTACATAGAGGTTAGCAAGATCCACCTTGACACTTGTTTGTGAACTGTATTTTTTTCCAGAAGCATATGAAACATTTCATCTACTTCCAATTCAATCCCTGTGGTACATTTTTTTTTTTTTACATAGGCCTTCTTAGACACGGAGCTACTGCTGTTTAAAAAGGCCTGTGGGAGACAGAAGTCTCACAGAATCCTGGAAAATATATCTGCTTGCCACTTTAATTGTGGAGTAACACTCCATCCTTATCTCGATAGGTTTGAGTTGCATACCACTTATTATCCCCCATGGGGGGTGCATATAGTGGAGATGCCATATATCCAAAGAATTGCTGTTTGACTCATAATAGGGTCATTTGTTTAGCAAGGTTAATTAACTAACTAAAATATTAGTTATCTTCACAAATATATTCATCTTGTTCTTTAGATACACTTTTATATCATTTTCTGACATGATTCTGAGAGCTCTATTAAGATAGAGACCACTATTCATCTTGTTCTTTAGATACACTTTTATATCATTTTCTGACATGATTCTGAGAGCTCTATTAAGATAGAGACCACTTGGAGTCACCTGGATGTGATGAACAAAACAGAAAATTACACAATTATACAATGATACAAAGTGAATCCAAACAGCAACAAGGATATATTATTGAAGACGACAATGATTTTAAGGCTGTATTTTTTTCACGATAAAAAAAATGACTTATTCTGCGGTCTAAAAAATAGGTATTTAAAGACATTTTACGATTAAACATAAATTTTTATTAAAGTAGAAAAAAATAGCTTTGTCAAATTCAAAAATGAATTATTTTCTCTAGAGTTATTCTACAACAAATGTTCCAAAATATTGAAATTAGAGGTCGGCATGGGTACCCGAAAACCTGGGTACCCGTTGTGTTTTAAATTACCCGATCCTACCCAGTTCTCTTTACTACCCGGGTATCGATTTTATTAATTTGTGAATTTAAGGGGCTCCCGAGTGGCACATCCAGTAAAGGCACTCCGCGCGGAGTGCAGGATGTGCCCTATAGCCTGGAGATCGCAGGTTCGAATCCAGGCTATGTCACAGCCGACCGTGACCGGGAGTTCTTAGGGGGCGGCGCACAATTGGCTGAGCGCTGCCCGGGCAGGGAGGGCTTAGGTCGGCAGGGGAATCCTCGGCTCACCGCGCATCAGCGACCCCTGTGGCCGATAGGGTGCCTGTGGTTCTGCAGTGGAGCCACCAGATCTGTGTTGTCCTCCGGCACTATAGGTCTGGTGGCATTGCTGTGGATCTGCAGTGCGAAAAATGACGGCTTGGCAGGAGCACGTTTCGGAGGATGAGTGTTCCAGCCTCCATTTCCCGAGTCGGCGGGGCGGTTGTGAGCGGTGAGCCGAGGATACAGATAATAATTGGGCATGCTAAATTGGGGAGAAAAACCGGGGTCAAAAATTGGTGACGACTAAATTTTAAATAAATAAATAAATAAAAATTAAAAAAAATTGTGAATTTAAAGAAAATGTAGAAAATATGACAATGCAGTTGTAAGCGCGGGTCTCTGGTCGGCGTAATAAAGACAAGGTTAAAACAAGCTTTTGCATTAAGCCTTTTCTTAACTGACAGGATATCAGAAAACAATAACACACAGCGAGTGGCAACTACACCTCAATAATAATAATAACTGCAGTGACTATTCTTCTCAGGAACTAAATCAGAAACAAAACAAAGTAACAACCTCCTGTTGGTTTATGTCAGTGATAACTCTGTGATCTATTAATGATAACCGTGTGGCTTCCAATACGGAATGCTTTATCTACAGTTATTGCGCAGATACAGTTTCTTAACAAAAAAGATAAAATAAGTAGCCTTTATTTAAAAATAAATAAGCAAATAAATAAAATAAAAATAAAATAATGTGGAGCACATTAAATAAGTATTCTTCCTCCTTTCAATGAAATATTTCTTTGGCAGAGTTTGCAAATTCCGTTTTTTCCTGCTTGGTAAAGAAATTCCACACAATGCTTTGCTTGGATGCCATTGTTATGTATTCACAAGACAGAATTTAGTGATCAGGAACGGCACTTTATTGTTACGACCAAACAAACTCTTTTGCGACTGCTGTCAAAACCCAGCTGGCTCAATTTACAGTAGCTATTGCGACAGTCCATAACGTAATAGCGGTGCTGTACTACTGCATTAGTTTTAAAACTGAACAAACATTAATATATATGATTTTTTTTTTTTAAATCATTACCCGAAAAAGATCCAGGTAACCGGGTATTTTTCACGACGGGTACCATCTGAAAGCAAGTCTGGAGTTTGCCAGAAAGCATGAGAGTGACCAAGCTGCGATGTGGGATAAGGTTTTGTGGTCAGATGAGACCAAGATAGAGCTTTTTGGCCAAAACTCAAAGCGCTATGTGTGGCGCAAACCTAACACTGCCCATGCCTCAAGACACACCATCCCTACAGTGAAGTATGGTGGTGGCAGCATCATGCTGTGGGGATGCTTCTCATCAGCAGGGACTGGGCATCTTGTTAAAATTGAAGGAAGAATGGATGGAGCAAAATACAGTGAAATACTGCAAGAGAACCTGCTACAGTCCGCTAAAAAACTGAAGCTTGGGAGGGAATTCACCTTTCAGCAGGACAATGATCCCAAGCACAAGGCCAAAGCAACATTGGAGTGGCTCAAGAACAAAAAGGTGAATGTCCTACAGTGGTCCAGTCAAAGTCCTGATCTCAATCCCATTGAGAATCTGTGGCACTATTTGAAAATTGCGGTCCACAAGCGTCGTCCAACTAACCTGAACAACCTGGAGCAAATCTGCCAAGAAGAATGGGCCAAAATCACTCCGACACTGTGTGCAAAGCTGGTACATACTTACCGCAAAAGACTTAAAGCTGTTATTGCAGCGAAAGGTGGCTCTACCAAATATTATGTGTGGGGGTTGAATACTTATGCAAGCAAGATATTTCAGTTTTTTATTTTTCTTAAAAATATTTCCCAACATAAAACCAATGTCACTGTACAATAATTGATTTTGAGTTTCAGTGTTTATATATATATATCTGTGTGTAGGTAATATATGTAATTAAAGCATTTGATTATTCCTTTTTTAAGCTTTTTAGTTGGAAGAGGAGCACATCAGTGGGCGCTAGACCATGGAATACCACCATGTCCTTCTGACAAAATGGCTACAAGTGAGTATTGCATTAATGCATTGCAATAATTAGATTTCCTAAATAAGTTATATCTCAATGGTTTAAGACAGTGAACACTGTTTTTTTTATAGCACAAGGTGTATCATTTTAAAAGCTGTTTTCCTTCAGCGGTTGTTAAAATCTGTGGAATCTGATTTCGGTGTGTGTACTGCTCAGAGTAAATATAACAGCCTGTGTCCATCCTTTAAGGGGGAGGGAAGATTTAAATTCCACAGTGATCAGGGAAGATGTAAAAACTAGGTTACATTTTTTTTTTTTTTTTAAACACTAGCAAGTACACCTTCATATGCAATATGAATGACAGTAAAGCAATGGTTGGCCTTACTTTTTAAATAACTATTGTGATTTTTGTAGCAATTTTGTATCAATTGTGTAGACTATGGCAAAGTATTATTCTAAGTGCTCATGAATTACCATGCAAATGTAGAATCTTAAATCCTGATTTTGATCCCCGTTCGACATTTACCTTAGGCCTGAAGGTCCATAAAAGTTCTTACAAAATATATGTATGAGTATTATATTGTTATAGAGGTGCTGATGTTCTTATTCAGTGTGCTTATTTATGTTTATTCACTCATGCGAGTGCACCTAAAGCACTGTGTCATGTAACCGGAGTGCCTCTAAAAAGGTGGGGGGGGGGGGGGTGGGGGGAACGTGATCTGATACTGCTGGTTGCTATTTGTGTTTCTTCTAATGTGCACGACATTAATGTTTACTAGGATACATCTTTAACTGTCCCATGTATTAATCAAATATAAAACTACACCTTGGTAGATAAACCACGATTCATTTTTTATTTATTTATTTATTTATTTATTTTTTTAAATAGCATTTTACTGTAAAAGGAAATCCCCCGGATTTCTTTAACCAGTTATATTTAGACTTAATCTCGAGCTAAACACAGATAGCTGGTTGATACAATCCTGGTTGAATCCCCAGTGATGTAAAATCCTCCAAAAAAGTCCAGCTGTGATTTATTTTGGCAGAGTAAAAACTGATCAAAATAACCTCTTAGTCTATAAAATAAAGACATAAAGGCAATGTTCTAAAAAGTTGGAATATGCACATTAAAAAAAAAAATCCAGATTCAAAGAAAGATGCTGACTTTATTTCTTACAATTATTATGAGAGATTGATTAAATATGACGGCAGATATGTTCACCATCAAATGTCTGAAGAAACTGAAACGAATCTCACGTAACTGAGAGAATACCTGCCCAGATTTTGACATTCTGTGACTAGAAGCAAATGTTTTAAAGCCCTAAATATGCACTTTGTTTATCATGGACATCTGCATGTGGCATTCACTAAACAGTAACACAATGGTCATCATAAGAAGTTTGGAAATGTTTGTGATTTTTGGTACGGTCGGGTTGCATTTCTTTTAATGTAGCCATTTGAAGCTCCAAACAGTCCATATCAGTTCTTGCAAAACAGACCATTTTCTCTCATTGACTGCAATAAGGGATACCGTGTCTGTTTTTTGTATCGTTTACTGCCTGAGGCACAGTGCTTTCAGTTTTTAATAGCGTTTGACAAAATCTGGAGTTAACCAGAACATACTGTACAATTATATTTGTAAATGTGGATCAGTATACACAGGGCTAGAATCAAAAGGCAGGCTGCTGAAATATGAAGTTACAAAGTCTTCTTGTCTACTTTAGTTTCTACTCTGAGTTTGCGTCTCTGCGTATAGATGAGGCGAGTGGCGTTGCTCCGCAGACAAACAAAACTTTACATTTTTTATGGTAGTATGATGGAGGTTAAGAATATGGAAAATGTATTTAATTCGGATTAATTTTAAAACAGTGGTGTTCAGAAAATTTAGAATTAAACTTGTTTTAAATATTGTGTGACCTACTGTAATAGGGTGTGTCATTTTACGGTCATGTGACTTCTTGGTTTCCGAGGTGATAAAGTCCAAACCCTTTTGAGATATTGGCTTTGTGTTCCATACACAGCCGTATTCTATTTTGCTTTAGATGAAGTTCGGTTGTGGGTATTGTACAAGAAAAAGAACCCTTTTGTTGCTGTAATTTTACATGCCTGCTGATGCATTGTGAAAAGCACATATTTTCCAAAAACACATTATGCTTTTATCTGGTTTCTTTTTTTTCTTTGACCTGGATGAACAGTAATCAATGGTAAGTTTTCTTTTTTTTGGTTTTGGTTTTTCTCTCTCAGATAGGTTTATAATAGTCATTGGGTGCTGTTCTATTGGTTGTTTTTGCTTTTTTGACAAAGAAAGGCACATGGTGAGTGGAAAGTTTGCTCCTACTTTTTGCATGAAGCAAGATAACAACATATGTTCTTTCTTGCTAGTTTAATACATTTTGAAATGAGAAAAGCTACTTTTATTTATGCAAGCAGATTCTATTTCTTGTACAAAACCCCTTTTGTTTTTTCTCTGGCAACACATACTGTACTGCATATGAAAAATTCTGGCTGGTGAGGCTGGATTAAAAATGATAATATAGAGGGGTGGCTAAGCATTGTATCATATTTGATATAGAAATAAGCATTACAGACATAAAACATCTGCACTGGGTCAAAATTCAGGGCCCACTATGTTTTAAATTCTGTAGGAATCATAAAATGTAATGTTCACCCAAAACCAAAATGCCTTTCTTTTGTCCTACATAGAGTTTAGTTTATCAGCATATAAGAGGAACAAACGGAAGATGGAGCTGGCAGAGAAGGTGGAAACAGAGTTTATTCAGACAAAGAGAAGAAGACAATCAAGTGAAAACGTTAGTAATTTATCTACTGTTGCTATAAGTGGATGTCATGCAAATTAAAAAAAAAAAAAAAAAAAAAAAAAATTCCCTTTTAAGCAGAATAACTATAGGGAAGATTTAAAAGACATGAGATTGCAACATACTGTTTTATCCAGTTTGGATTTCCTGACCACAACAATTTAACTTATCTATAGACATTGTTCTGTTATCGTGTGCTTTGCCAGTTCATTTGGAATGAGTATTTAGCTAAAGCAGTTAATCAGGAAATGGATTAAAATGTATATAGTAGGAGTGAGCCTCTGAAAATACTCTATTCATAGCTTGAGGGCTCTTCTCTGCTTCCGCTTAAACACTCTTCCCCAGTTTCTTAGAAAGGTGGAAGTGTAAAGGAACCCATAGGGATACCCAACAATCCTTTATTACCCAAATGTGAATTTCCCCAAATTACTTTGAAAAAGCAGCCTGAGCTCAAAGGTTACAATAATATTCTTTTTTAGGAAAATGTAGTTTTTACCTTCCTGTTAAGCTTATGCCTGCAATTACAGTATATGGCCTCCAGGTGGTAGCTAAAATGTATTACCAATACTAGTATACACATATTCTATATTTTTCTATAGAAACATGTTACAATCACCATAAAAACCCAGCAATTGGTCAAATAATGTATAAAACATTGGCTGTGAAATCAAAGAACTGTTTGCACAACCATGAAAGGTTTCTGCATTCTTTTAAATAACTTGGGATAGGAATAAACAAAATAAATGTATTATATATTTACAATAAAATGAGGTTCATAACAAAAATGTTTTAAGTTGCTTTACAAGGGGTGTTAAAGTTCTTATCACAACAAGAACTAGGGCAGATGGGATAAAATTGCTTTATGATGTATTTTGATTTGGTCCCATACGTGTTGCATGCATTCTAGGCACTTGAAAAGCCCATATTCCTTTTTTTGCTGTTTGTCGTCTGGATCAGGCTTAGAACATATTCTTATTTACATTTTTGAAGTTGAAAATCACACTGGATTGACATAAGAAAATGTGTTGTAGTATATGGAATGTATAACATAGTATTATAAATTCAGGGGCCTGGAATTAAGAGCAACTAACGTAGAAAGACTTATATTGATACCATCACCTGCTTAATAGCCATTTGTTATTAGAATGTCTTTAGAAAATTGACATTGCACAATGTGATGTTCTTTCAACATCTTAAGTTTCTTGCTTTTTTGTGTTTCATATTTTGATGCTTTGGGTAGCAAGGATAGAGACGTGTCTAATAATAGTTATGTGTTTCAGATGTGTTTATGTTTTGAAAATGCACCCAATAATATAATTTAGTAATTAAGTCAAGGTACTGTTCTTCTCCGGAAAGAAATTAAAAAGCATACCTCCATGTAATTTATTCCTGCAAGACGTACATTTGAACCAAACCGCAAATGGTGACCAGTAGTTGTGTGGGTGGAAATTATATATAATTATAAAAGAACAAACAACAAATTAGAAATAAACAGCTGTACCAACAGATAATAAGACTAGTGGTTCACAGCTTTTGTAATTTGCTTTGAAAATAGAAGCCAAATGTCACATCGCCCCACAAGCAAACACACATGACCACAGAAGAAAAAGAAAAAGCAAGCAACTTGGTATACCTGCACTTGGTGGCATCCTTACACAAGGCTCTACATGATTTAGAAAACAACTTTTGAAAACTGAGGTTTAATCCAACATATATTTTGTAAACTAGCTTTGGAAGATACATACAAATTTCTATGTAGTTTCAGTCGTGTTTATGTACTGGTTGATTTAATGTTCCCACAAAATCATAATCAACTTCTTCTGCTTTGATCAACAGAATTACATTTTCTCAGAGATGGATACTTTTTCCAGTTCATTTTGCTGCCAAAAGAAATCCAAAATGTTAAAAAAAAACAAAAAAAAAACATATTGTATACAGAAGTTTCCTTTAGCGGATTACCATCAAATCCAGATAAACATGCACACAGTGCATATGAATGGATATAAATATGATTGCACTGTGGGAATACAATGTTAAATACTTACCCAGTTGAAGTTTAAATAAAGCAACATTTGTTATATTCTCAGTCTGATGGTTTCCTCTGAAATCTTCCAACTTGTGATAGCAAGACTTCATAACAGGCTACAGAATAAAACATTAAACGGTGCCAGATTTTAATACCACCACAGTTTCAATATCAACTTAGGACGAAACATGTTATTTGAATTACTTTTAAAGACAAACAATACACAGCTCACAAACACTGCTGGGGATTTTGGTTTTGTCAAAGATGGTATTTTGATCAACCACCGTTTAGATCAATTGAATGGGCCCTATTGTCTAGTAACTGCTTTTGTGGAACGCCAAACTATCATTAAAAATGTAAACGCTCATTAGTACTAAAAATACAAAGACTTCTCCTTAAAACATTTGTATATGTTTTTGTAAATCTAGAGATGCAGAGTAATAATTTTGCTTTGTGGTTTTTACCTCACTTTAAAGGAAACGGTATGTTCCACCCCTTACAATTTCAAATAGGTTGTATGAAAACTATTAAAACAGCCATGTCTGTCATGATATGGCACTTTTTTTTATAGCATGCCATTAATTTGTGCTGCATGAAATTCCATAGCATTGATCTTTTTTTATATTTGACAGTCAGTGTTTTCATTTAAATTTAGAAGAGGGATTGCACAAAAATGTTTTGCTGGTAGCTGAAACCCTGTGCCCAGGCCACTATAAAAAGGATTCTTTCTAATTCTCCCTTTCTGGAACACCATTAAGAGAGCTTCAGAGACGCACACAGGTTTTCCAGGAGAACAGGAGAAAAAAAAAGTAAGCTGCTGCCTTCTATGTGGGCTACACAAAGAAGGAAAATTATGTTATGTACTCTTTGAAGTATATTGTGGGTATCAATCTTTTCTTTATTCCTCCCCCTTTCATTCACCATCTTGAAATTATTATGTAAATTCTCAACCGTATCATACTTAATCACATTTACTTTCTTTTGGGCGAGAGGTGAATTTAAACATCAAAGACAGTGCTGTTCTCAGAAACATTTAGATCATTTTGTTCACATTTGCAGTTTATTTAACTGTGTAGATGGAGTGAACCCTACTGAAGGGGTTGAAAATGTCTACGTGAGTAACACAGTGGAGAGCCTACCTTTGGCCTAGATATTTGTGTGGTCTTTAAATTTTACATTTAGTTGTGTGGACCTTTTTAGTAAATTATGACGAGGTAATTTGAGGACATTAACTAAAAAGCTTTAAAATAAATCACTCAAGTGGGTAAAGTTCAGTTGACTCTTTCATTGAACTGGAAAAGCAAAAACAGAATTAGCTTTTGTTTCACATTAGTTTGATATTATCAAGAGATTGATGACATAAAAACTGTACATGAAGAAGGAATTATATAATGCACTGTATTTAATAAATTATGTATATGTTTGTGTGTGTGTGTGTGTGTATATATATATATATATATATATATATATATATATATATATATATATATATATATAAATTAGGTTTGGTCCAGTAAAAACTGTTTTTGGATGTTCCCTGGAGGTATAAAAGTGTTTGTATTTGGAAATGTTTTGTTTTCACTTGTATCCACAAATTCAGAATATGTTGGTATACATTTAAGTAAAGGTGGCTGGGTGTTTAATTAATTAATTTATATTTTAAATAAATACAATAAATAAACCAATGTATACTTCAATGGAAAGATTCCTTGCACTCTGATTGGCTGAGCTAGATGGTTAGAATTCCTAGTATAGCCCTTAGAATTTCAAACAATTTCACTCCACCAGTTTTATTTCAAACAAAATGTCATTTCAAGTAAATTTCAACCGTTTTAATAACATACTAATCGAAGAATGGGTAAGTTAAAACTTCCTGGAAAATAATAAAAGCACCTCAGTGATGTCTACCGATGCTGTAAAAGTAGTACAGAGAGGAGTACTGACGGACCGACTAAGAAACCTACTACTACTAGCAGGGTGGTCAAACGTATCTTTAGATTTAAACTGAAAAAACATGGATTTTATTAATCAGTTTTAACCTAACTTAAAAAATATCTGAATCAAAAATCTGCTCATTATTTAACATTATTTAACATGATATCCATCTTGGATTTACTTTGCACGCTGAACTAACTTTGAGCTTCAATAGTTAAAAATAAAATGTTGCTAATAACTGAAAGTTGTCTTTATTAACCGGCATCTACTGTATATTTGGGCAGTTAAAGAAAAGAAAGAAAAAAGAGAAAAACAACAAATTTATTTCTATAATTTCTAATTGTTCTATTGACAGATATTAAAGTAGAGATTCAGGATATGGGCAATCAACATATTTTGTATGAAACCCATTCGTTGCTCATTGTCATGATTGAAAACCAACATCGGATAATTAAAAAAATAAATAAATATATAATCATCAAATGCTGAAAAGTAAATTGGAAATTTATGATTCAAAAAAGCAACAACAATGGTTAAAACTAAAGAGTACAGCAACGATCTCAAAATGGCAGTGATACAACTAAACGAAAAAGGAGACACTACCAGAAAAATAGCAGAAAGACTTACCAAAAAGCACTGTTTGGGCTAGTATTGACAAACACAGGAGAACAAGAACTACTGCAACTAGCACCAGGTGTGGAAGACCAAGAAAGATTTCTGCAAAATCTGGAAGAATTGTTCAAACAGCCCGGCAAAATCCTTGGATTACTGCAAAAGATTTGACACAAGAATTGAGAGAAGATGGTCAAGAAATTCACAAGCGAACAATTCAGTGATACCTTAACAAGATGAATGTCCGGGCGAAAACCAAGATGCAAACCTTTGTTAAAAACAATACACAGAAGAAAGCGATTGGAGTTTTCCATTGAATACTTGAAGAAGCCTGATGATTTCTTCAACCAAATTTTATGTTCAGATGAATCCAAAATATAATTTGGAATATAATATAATTTTAGAATTTCTGAAAAAAAGCCCAAATACTTTTTGTCTGCGACTCTGTGTGTGTGTGTGTGTGTGTATATATATATATATAGAGGCTCCCTTGAGAAAGATATGTACAACATATCGAAACGTTGGGCAGCTGGCTCTTTGAGCTAATATATATATATATATATATATATATATATATATATATATATATATATATATATATATATATATATATATATACTTCTGTTTATCATTGTCAAAATAAAAATAGCTAGGTAAGCTGGATATGAAATAAAGGACTATCCACAAAGCCTTAACCTTTTTGTTTTGATGGACTAGTTTGAAAATAAAACATTATTTAAATAACTCTTACATTTAAACTTAATTTCATTGTGTAGCGATCTCTGGTTAGTAGTATTTAACCTGTAGAGAAAGTATACAGACTACCCGGACAGATTTACAATCCCAACTGGGACGAGCTGAGCCAATTTTATTATCTGCCTTTGTTTGTTTTAGATTATATGGTAAATCAGTCACTTGTCATTTTTTGCCACTTAATTTCCACATTCCCTTCCTCTCAGCTGTCTTCACCTTCTTAGGTCTGTCACCAGCCTTGTGTGTTAAGTGCTTGTTCACAACCCACCTCCCCAGCACCAACCACCAACCACCAGCTTTGTGTATTTTTACATCATAGGTTGGGAAACATCAAACAGTAGAGAAGGCAAGTGATAAAGTTGCAAGTAGTCACAGATCACACTGCTGACGTGATTAGGACCTGAAGGTGTCAGTCTAACTGGAGTTTTTGTGATGATTTATTTAACACAGGCACTGGAGCTACAGCAATAATGTATATTTTAAAAACTACACCTTCCAAGTCTAAAAAGTGGAGTAAATAAAGATTAAACTTCCCATAGATCCTGTTCACTCTAGTAATGGTGATAAATGGTGCTGCCAGGTAATTTTTGTTTGATGTCTGCTCCTTTTGGTATAATTATGAAAAAAGAGATACAGAAAGCTTATATGATTAATGTTGTTATTTGCTCATCGTATGGTGCATGTGCATTGGCAGAACATGAGAGCAATTTTGTTATTTCAATTGGGCTGTACAAAAAATATCTTAAAGATGTCTGCATCTTTTCAGATTATTTGTCAGCAGTGCCTTTTTTAGTCTTTCAAAACTATAGTATCTTGCATCACATGTTGAAGTACTGTATTTTTATATACGTTTTTGAATGCTTCATTGGGATCAATTGTATTCAAACCACCATTCAAGAAGTACTGATGTTTGTGAAGTGTCTAGTTTACTGAAAAATTGTAAAATGCATATGGATTATTCATAAATATATTAAAATGTGAAATCTGGTTGACAAAATACATAATCCTAATTTATAAATAAATAACATGTAGATTTTCTGTTTAGTGATAATACATTATACTGATTTCTCAATTTGTGCAGGAAAATGACTCAGGTTCTTTGGATACTGTTGGGGCAATAGTCATTGATCATGAAGGGAATGTGGCAGCTGCTGTTTCCAGTGGGGGCTTAGCAATGAAGCATCCAGGAAGAATTGGTCAGGTAAACCCTCCTGTAGCTGCTTTCTTTTCTATGAACGACAGCTAAATTAGCAGTAACTAGTAAATACAAAATGGTCAATTTCAGTAGCACCCACAACTGTAGCCTGTGCACTGGTCCTTTTCATTAGCTGGGGTATGTAGATGTCTTTCATCAACAATTTACTTGTTATTTTCTTGGTCTGAGGGGAAAATGATGTCGGTAACCTGCACCAAATGTATTTTTTTCCTTTTTTTTTTATTTGGAATCTGCAATTTATTTTTTCTCATTTTTTCTCCCCAATTTGGCAAGCCAAATGATTTTTATTTCAACCCGGCTCACCGCTGCCACCCCCGCGCTGACTTGGGAGAGATGAAGACAGACACACGCATCCTCTGAAATATGCAGCCACCTCAGAGCGACAGCTTCGGAGGACCACGCAGCTCTGGGCAACTTACAGGCCGGCCCGCAGGTGCGCGGCCAGTCTGCAGGGGTCGCTGGTGCGCAGTGAGCCAAGGACACCCCAGCTGACCTAAGTCCTCCCCACCCGGGCTGCGCTTGGCCAATTGTGCACTGTCCCCTGGGAACTCCCATCCACGGTCGGCAGTACCGGCGGTATCCAGGCATAGGGTGCATCCTGCACTCCACGCGGAGTGCCTTTACCGGATGCGCCACTCGGGAGCCCGACAAATGTAGTTTTTTAACATGAGATTACTTGCCTTGCAACCTGCAATGGTTTTATTAATAAATTCATATTAAAAATGATTTGTTGGAGCCCCCGAGTGGTGCATCCGGAAAATGCGCTCCGCGTGGAGTGCAGGATGCACCCTATAGCCTGGAGGTCACCGGTTCGAGTCCAGGCTATTCCACTGCCAACCATGGACGGGAGTTCCCAGGGGGCACCACACAATTGGCCGAGCGCCGCCCGGGGTGGGGGGGCCTAGGTCGGCCAGGGTGTCCTCTGCTCACCACGCACCAGCGACCCCTGTAGACTGGCCAGGCGCCTGCGGGCTTGCCTGTGAGCTGTCCAGAGCTGGGTTGGCTGCATGGCGGGCCTGCAGAGTGAAAAGAAGTGGTTGGCTGACTGCACGCCTTTTGGAGGACAGCATGTGTTCATCTTTGCCGCTCCCGAGTCTGAGCCTAAAAATACAATTGGATATTTCAAATTGGGAGAAAAACGGGATGAAATCAATTGGCGACTACTCAATTAAAAAAAAAAAAAAAAAAAAAAAGATTTGTTAGTGAAGAAAAATAGATTATTTTGATTGTTAAATTATAAAATTTGACCATTTCTCATGCCTTGTTTGTCTTTTAAGGCGGCTCATTATGGATGCGGTTGCTGGGCTGAAAATTCAGGGAACCTGAATCCGTATTCCACAGCTGTGAGTACTTCAGGTATTTGTTGCGTCTTCTAAATTAGTAGTTGTTAAGAATATTACATCGTTGTATATTTTGACCATTTAAGTACTGATACAAACTTCCAGTAAAAAAATAAAAATAATACATTGATGTTGCAAGTTGCTGGTGTTTTTACGATTAATGGAAGAGTATAATAAAACTGTAGTGTTCTCCATTTATACATGCAGATCCAATACATTGTAGGTTCATTAAGTGACTAATTATATATTTAATTATGCATGACACCTCCACCTGTGCCACATTTGAGTACTAAAATTGTTTCTATGCTTTCCACAATCTTGTAAAAAGATGATGCATGGAATTTTACTGTGAAATTCTTTGTCGTGGAGCGATTATTACAAACAGACACCTTTATAAAACAACCATTTTTTTTTAACACCGTGCAGGTGAAAGAAAGTTGCCTTTAATCTTGAGTACATCATTTGTTTTTTATTAATTGCCAAGAAGGGTGATCAATAACCCTTGATCCCCCCCCCCCCCCCCACCAGGTAAGTGTTACCAGTTAATTCTTGTCAGGAATCTTGTCAATACGATAGCACATGCTCAATCTCAACTGTAGTAATTGTATTCAGCAGCATGGCAGGTACAGGTCATTTTGAACTAAATCGTGGCTCAAAACCTTTGTTTGCTCAATGGCAGTATGCGTGTTTGTGACCCGACATTGAGAAATTGTGGCACTGATAAGCAGATCACAATATGTCCCCAATCCTGTTCTTTCTTCCAGAGGCGCTTGCTTTCATAATGATTTATAACATTCGGTTTTATGACTTTGTCTGTCTTTTTAACCTTTCAGTACACCAGTTAATTTTCCAGGAGCTTGTTATCATTGAAACCATCTTGAGTGATGGATCAGCCTAAAAAAAAAAAAAAATCGAATTAAATACTTTTGTCAGGACCTCTGCTGTATTTGCATATGGCACGCAGAAACCAAATCGGATTTTCTTTCATGTTTCAAAATTGGAAACATGTGTATCGGGACTGTGAGTGTGTTCTCTGCCGCACCTGTTTTTAATTTCCCGACTTAAAAGGAATCCCCATCAAAAGGAGCAGAAAAACAATCATTTTCTTTCTAACATGTTGAGCTGAGGCCACATTTGCCATCTTCGATTCCCTCAGTGCTAACTTTGTTACAGCAGAAAGCAAATTAATATGTGGGCGTTTCTAATGAGTGCTGTGTTTTGTTATCCTTTTGGTGTGGTTCTTGTAAATTTAGTTTATTGGCTGGTAGTCTGATTGTTATTTTTGTCATATCGTGCCCATTGAGGAGTTTTGACATGGCTTTACAATTATAAGAGTTTTGAAGTTAAGCAAGTTGGCTGTCCTTTTGCCACAGTTACTCACTCTGTGTGCCAGAATGCTGTTGGGATAGCTTTCAGTAAACAAAAGATGGTGTGCTGCATGTTCAATGTCCAGCCAGATTAACCCTTCTGACAAAAGTGAATTACTTCATAAAACCTGGCATGTTATTGATGCTCCTTCAAAGTCTGAAATCCGTACGAGAAAAATTTGAGCACCTTAGCTTGATTACTTTTTATTGTTTTGTATCAGGCGGGACCTCCATTTACTGGTGTCTGAGGATGCCTATGGGATATAATAAGCTGTATCATATCTAGTAATGCCTACTTCATCTGCTCCCTCTCAAAATGATCCCAACAACTTTTATGCTATGGGTTTCATGTTCACTGTATAACACGGCTATTCTATAGTTAGTTTTAAACAGTACCTTCGCTAACATAGAGATGCTGTGTTGTACATTTCGATTAGGTATGCAACTTGTAGTAGATACCGACTGTGTTGTGGTGGCAGTGGCAAAGTTATCAATCGGGAGTACTGTTCATAGAAAACCCAAACATTTCAATGGGTTATGTGGTGAATAAAAACTACTGAAATTCTGATTAAATTGTTGTGTTGTTTCGAGTATTCTTGAAGTCCCCAGAGTAGCAATAAAACTGCTCAGGTTGTCAGTTCTATTGCCCACATGATTGAGGAGCTCTTATAGTGTGTTTATTTTGTTTACTAATGTTCTATATTTCTGGGTTCCCAAACTTGGCAAGCTTACATGTACATGTAAAAATACTTTCAGAAAGATGACATTACAGCATGTTCCTGCACTGTGTCATTCTTTGCAAGACTGTCTATTGAGTCTGGATTAAAATCCTGCACTGATCCTTGTAACAGGATGGTGTCAGGATGTGACTGGAACTGTAATAATAGAATGTCCACAAAGAGAGTGTATTTACAATAATGGTTCTGTTTTTAATTCAAAGAACTGTCACCTCTACCAACACTGTTATCAGGGATCAAACGGTGTGCTTGCAGTCTGTCACAAAGACGGCCGGAGTGGGTGGCGTCAGACCAGAAGCAGGGAGTAAACAGACAGAGACTTGGGGTTTTGGTGGAGCTGAGCGAATGGTTTCGCTCAGCATTTAATAAAACAGCACAGAAAATAAAAGGGTTTAACAGACAAAAACACTGGACACGGCACTTGCGCCAAAATAAACAGACATACAAAACGACTAAACACTAAACAGACGGTGCAGGACAGACGAACAAACACGGTGAGTACAAACAAAACACTTATATTTCCGATCTTATTTTACGCCTTCTCTCTCACCCGTTCTCCACTCTCTGAACACCTAACCCCGACTGAATGAAAATGTGCATCTATATATACTGTTGTGCTGGGATTCAATTACTAATTAATTATTCACTTGAATCCCAGCACGTGAATTAATTCTGTGCAACCCCGTGCTCACATATTACATTTAACCAGCACGTGAAGTGATTTGTGCTCTCCTCGTGCCTAAATACAAATCTACACTTTTTAAATACACGTGAAACACAGACCCGTTTATATCCCGTGTACCAATGACTATACACCAACATTAACACACGCACGCAACACACAAATGCACACAGGGACGGGGCACATTGCCACAAGTCCCAAACAAAAAGGTTCCCAAAATAATAAAACAACAATCGCAGTCCAAGGTGTGCAAGTGCAGGTGCTCAGTGTGTGCTGGTACAGCATGAGGTGGTGTGGCAGTGCAGGTGCTCCGGGTGGTAGTGCTGGCTCTGTGGCTTCAGCTCCCGAGTCCGTCTCCATCTGCTAAAACACACAGAGCTCTGGCTTGTCAGCGTAAGGGGCCTTACCCACATAGCTGCGTCCCCTTTGTACTGCCAAACTCCTCCCTGTGATCAGCACGGCACCACGCTCTGTCCAATCACCACGCACAACTCAGCTGATCACAATAGAGTTTATCAGTAGTCTTACAGCTATGTCTTTCCATCAAGCTAGCTGACTTCAGGTTCCATCCTACCATTGAGTCAGGCCAAATCTGTGAAAGCATACCACCACCCTTACTTGGCGTCCTTCCTGGTCAGGAAGTCGATTTGCAGCTCAGATTCATTCTCTCCCGTTCACAGATGGATGATTTTTTTTTTTTCTCTTTTTTTGTTTCAACCGTTTGCTTACACAGATCTGTTCGCATCATGGGGTCTGTTTTATTGACAGTGGTAGATCTTAATACTGCCATCCTAAAATGTATAAACGAGTTTTATCTTGCTTCAATTAACTGCATTTTTATTAAATGTAACAATATTAATAAGCAAAGCATCCCTGGGGAGCAGCGTCGTAACCAGAGCTGACATTCTACCGAGGTCAAACTTAGATTTCAAGCTATAGCTGTCAGTATTTATATGACTGCTTTATATATACTATTCAACCTCCAAATCTACGTTACACGGCAAACCAACAGAGAAAATTAAGGAGTCTTTTGTACTTTATCAGAATTTTTACATGAACATCAGCATTGATGATAGGGAGTTAAAGAACATTACATTTAGATCTGTAACTGTTTAAGTTTTAAAATCCATTTTCTTACCTCTTCTTTTTAGCATTATCTACATTATCACTACCCACTTGTTGAAAATATGTAGCTTCTTTGCTCGTTTTTTAACCTTGGAAATATTGGGATACGCATACATTTAAAACACAGCTTTATAGATATAAAGTTGCTCCCTGTTACCTGGTACCTAATTTCCTGTTCTGTAGTTCGAACTCATGCCAACGGTTCTGCAGTAAGATAATGTGACCAACAGCACAGATAATAGGATACAGCAGTTTATATTGCTGTATTTTAAATTTTACTTTTCCTGAAATAAAAAAAAAGAACTTAACGGTTCTTATCACAGATGGATAATGTAAATATAGTTTAAAAGAGAAGCACCCGTTATCACTTTAAGAATTCTTTGTTGCCTAAAATATATTGTGATAGAGCTCCTGGAAGTGGCTTTGCACTACAGTGTTCTCTGATAGAAAGTAATTACACTATTAACTGCATTTGTGGAACTGTGAGTGGCCAAATGGTACTTGAGGTTTTATTTTTCTACGGATGAAGTGAATAACTTAACAATCCCTTCTCATTCACTGTAAGTGGGTTATTAATGTTGTCAGTCGTGTTAAAATTCTTAAAAAGGCTACTGAAATAATTCCATAAATATTACCTATCGTGCAGTTCCATTTGCTATGCAAACATGTCTTAAAAGAAGTATATGTCTGTGGCAGAGTGGTTGTAGGTGCGCAGGTGTGGTGACGTCACGGACCAGGAAGAAGTGCAACAACAAAAAGGTACGGGGCTGAAACTGAAGCTCTATGGCTATGCTCAGTGTTTTATTAAATAATAAAGAAACAGTTTAAACAAAAAACACAATAACAAAGAAAAGGGCTTGTTGGCCAACAAAACAGACACCAACAATTATGGTTTCTTGTAAGCAATGAGTACCTTGTTCGCTGGTTGGTAGCATTCGTCTCTTTCTCTTAACTCTCCCTTAGCCTTCTCCACATGAGCCCGGAGTGGGTCTCTTTTTTATATCCTGTGGCTGGAGCCTTAATTACCCATTGATCAAACAATTACCTTATTAAGGCTCCAGCCACATTCTCACAAGATATTTTAAGGATGGGGAAGTAACCCCATCCTTTCCAAATAACAATAATGCCGGCTTTTCGTCGGCCAATAATAATAATAAACAATAACGTCGGACGGTTTTCGTCCGTCCGCACAAAAATACAATAATAATAATAATAATAATAATGATTTGTATTACATGATAGTAGATGTTAAAACGTCATGCTGATTTGAACTCCGCTCTCGCCAAGATAAACACAAACTAAGATGTAGCTTTACAGTAAACTAATGTGATCCATCTGCATCTCCATCCATTTGCGTTTCTTTCAATCTGATGATGCAGATATCCTTCTGCCTGGTGTTGATGGCTGAAGTGTAATGCTGGATCCAGGGATCAGCTTATATTGCCTCCCCAGTGCATCAGCACACACAACGGCTGTGATGCTGGCTCCGGGGATCAACCACAGTGCGGTCTCCCCAGCGCATCAGCATCACAACCATCTAGATTGAGTTAAGTAGGGTACGTCTCTGGGGTCTTCAAGTGGGCACCTTCCGTCCTCTGTGTTTCGTCAACTAGCCCATGACACCTCAAGAGGGCTCGACAGTGATTCTGGCGTCCCAGCATCACCCCCCTCTGTCCTCCACTCAACTCAGCCCAGCTTATTTACCTGTACATCAATGTTGCTTTCTTTCTATTGTGCTTGAGTTCCCCAGCCAGAATCTTTCCTTCTCAACCACAGCCAGTTGCTGCACTTTTCTGTTGCTTCAGATAAGTTCTTCACTGTGCGACGCAACTTTTGGCCACTGAATCTGTCATCTCTGAGAAACCGGGTTGTAGAGTGTGCCACAAATCCTTGACAACCCACCTCCATTGGGTAAAGCAGCTTCAGCAGCTAGTTGAGCATACCGAAGTTTCTTCCTCTCATACGCCTCATCCACAGCATCCTCCCATAGCACTGTTAACTCTACCAGATGAACAAGCCGTGCTGATCCAGACCACAAGAGAATGTCTGGTTGAAGGTTAGTGGTGGCAATCTCAGGTAGAAAAATAATCAGTTGACCAGCATCTGCCAGCATTTTCCAGTCTCTAGCAGCTTCCAGTTGTCCTGGGCGAGGCTTGGTTTTAACACCTTTTCTTGGTGGTTGCTCTCCTGGATGGAGGAATGTTGTGTTTTGTGTGTAATGCTTTGATGGAATTGGTGGCAACTTATTGGTCATGTTACGCTTGTCTTCCAATGCTAAGGCCAGACGTCGCAGCACCTGGTCATGGCGCCAAGTAAACTGTCCTTGGTTAAGAGCCACCTTACATCCTGTCAAAATGTGCCTTAATGTTGCAGGTGATGAACACAAAGGACATGAGGGATCCTCACCCACCCAGAGGTTTAGGTTCTGTGGTCATGGGAGAACATCATATGTTTATCTGATGAGGAAACTGATCCTACTCTGTTCAGTTGTCCATAGGTCTTGCCAGCCAATCTTGCATTGTTCCACACTCATCCATTCTCCCTGCTTGACCTGGGAAACTGTCTTTACACACCTCATCCGCTCCTCCTTTGATTTACCAGCTTCCTCCGTTGAGCTGGGGCTGCCTTGTGCCATGCAGGAGGAGCTGAACTGAGACCAAGACCCCCTCTTCCATGCTGAACTTGCCCCATAATATCACAGATTGAAAGGGCAGCCTTTGCATCTTCCACGGCTTTCTTTGCCGCCCACTTTCTTCCAGTTTTCAACACAGGTGCTGCCTCCCTTATGCATTTGTTGCGTGAATCTACTAATGTCATTTCCAGTCAGACATTGGTGCACTTAAACTCCTCGGTTAGAGCAGAGACTGGTAGCTGCAATATTCCTTTACCATAAAGTCCCTCTCTGCTGAGGCAGCGTGGAGCTCCCAACCATTTCCTAACGTATGAACTGATTAAAGCTTCCAGCTTCTCCACTGTTGTCAAGGAAACCTAGTACACAGTGGCCACAACAGCCTTGGCAGTAGACCAAACTGAAAGCACCAGAGTTTCAGTTTGCCTGGTAAAGCGCTGCTGTCTATGCTCTTTAAACCTTCCACTGCTTGTTGTCTAACTTCTCCCACACGAACTGTGTCCTTTAGATCCCCGTCGTACCATCTCCCAAGACTCTTCACTGGCTTCTCAGACACTGTTGGTATTGCCTCACCATTAATGTAGAACCTTTTATCTACTACTTTTCCTTTAATTATGAGATGCTCCTTGATTTAGTGGGCTTGAATTTCATTCGTGCCTATTCAATGTTTTTGGTTAATTTGCCCAATAACCGATTAGTGCAGGCTACTGTTGTAGTTAAGGTTGTCATGTCATCCATGTATGCTCGAATTGGTGGTAGTCACATTCCAGAAGCCAAGCGCTCTCCTCCCACTATCCATTTTGATGCCCTAATAATTACTTTCATTGTCATGGTAAAAGCCAGTGGAAGAATGGTGCATCCTGCCATTATTCCAACCTCTAGGCATTGCCATGTAGTGCTGAATTCTGAAGTTGAAAAATTAAATTGCATATCTCCAAAGTAGGCTTTCACTAAATTTGTTACTGTCATCGGTACACTGAAAAAATCAAATGCTGCCCAAAGAAGTTCATGTGGCACTGAACCATATGCATTCGCCAAATCCAGGAATGTCACATGAAGCTCCTTCCTCTCCTTTTTAGCTGATTGAATTTGTTGCCAGACTATGCTGATGTGTTCTAAGCATCCTGGGAAACCTGGAATGCCTGCTTTTTGTACTGAAGTGTCAATGAAGCAGTTCTTTAATAGGTAGGTTGACAATGTCTGAGCAATAATGCGGAAGAAAATCTTGCCTTCTACATTTAATAGGGAAATAGGACGAAACTGACTGATTCTTGCAGAATTTTTCTTTGGGTATAAAGACACCACCTGCTCAGCGCCATGCTCTTGGTACAACCTGTTTTTCCCATGTCACTTTCATCAATTTCCACAGGATTCGTAGAACTCCAGAAGCACTCTTGTATACTCTGTACGGAACTCCATTAGGCCCTGGAGATGATGACACCCTTGCTTTTTTCACAGCTTGCTCAACTTCTTTCCACTTAGGTGCACAGTCCTCCATTTTGTATTCTGGTGGATTGATAGGTGGGATGTCTGAAGGAATTGACATAGGCTCCTGCCTTTTTGAATCTGTATGTATTTACTCCAAATATCTCTCCAGCTCAAACTTAGATGATTTTAGTGTGCCATTTTTCTCACTGGTGAATAACTTTACACATTTGAATGGGTCTTTATAAAAGTTAGTTCTCGCATGCTTCTTCTTTTTGTAGTGTTTCCGTAGGCGCTCAGCTCTGCACAATGTTGCAAGCTTATCTTTTATAACCCTTTGTAACAGATGAGTCCCTCCTTCTGACTTTGTTCTGCTCTTTTCCATTGCTTCCTCAGCTGCCTCCTTTCTCTAACTAAGCGTTCAATCTCCTGCTGCCCTCTAGACTTTCCAGGAATAGTTTGTACTTTTTCCTTCCTTTTTTCAACTCCAAACCTCTCGCTTCCCCAAATGTCCCCAAATTCATCCAGCTTCTTTTCAACTGTTCCACTTAACCTTTCCAACGCAAAACAGAGATCCATGTTTACTGTGTCCCACACAGTTTTCTCACAAGCTCTTGGCCATTTAACTCCAGGCTTGTGCCCGTTGATGATAATAATAATAATAATAATAATAATGAAAACAATAATCATACATAAATAAAATACACACAAGGGGAGGGCACCCCGTCACAATGTGGTACCATACTAAGTTAAAGAAAGAGCTTTGTTTGCAATAACATTAACCAGTCAGCCACTTCCCGTTTAGACAGACATGCTTTGACCCTGAAGATATTTCTGAGGTTAAAGAAATGCAAGTATAACAGAAAACATCTGAAAAGAAACCATACAAAGCAAGACCTTTCTTCACCGTAGTATGGTACCAGATAAGTTTTGAAAAACAAAATATACGTTATTGCTTATTTTACAACAGCACATATGAGACCTACTGTATGTAGCAATGTGCATAAGTAAGATTGATGGAAATATTTCATCAGCTTTTAAAAAAAGAAAAAAAAAATGCACTATAGAATTTGTTTATGTAAAAAATATGCCAATTAACCCTTTAAATTACACTGTGATCTAAACATGTGTGATAAAGTATAGGGGAAGTTATAAAAGTAATGTACATGGGACCCCAGATATTGCATAGTTTATTCCCTTTAAGATGAGGTGGGCTTTGAAATAAGCGAAAAGAGGAAAATGTAGTATTTGGCATTTAACAAGGAAGAGAGAGACTATATTTCCCAGAATGTCTCTGATCAGAAAAGCCAGGTAATGGAAACTTACGGTTTCCTAATGAGGCACACCTGTCTGTAGTCAAACAGACAGATATATGAAGACTGGTTTTACAAATCATGGGTTGTCAGTGTGAAGGCTGGGACCTGTATATAGGCCTGGTTTCTATGCACTGGAAAGGTTTGAAACCTTGGCATATATAATGTATTCTTCTCTGTTGATTGTGACATTGTTACGTTTGAATCAGTAAATGACTTAGCTGTCTGGTGGATTGTTTAAAGTTAGCGCTCCAGCATGGGGCAAAGTTTTTGATTTGTTTTGTTTTTTATACGGCTAATCTTATGCGGAGAGTTGTGAGAATCATATTTACAGTCTTCCACTAACACAGTAGTTCAGTCTACAGTGTGGAGTAGCGGTGAGGGCTCTGGACTCTTGGCCGGAGGGTTGGGGGTTCAATCCCTGGTAGGGGACACTGCTGCTGTACCCTTGAGCAAGGTACTTTACCTAGATTGCTCCAGTAAAAACCCAACTGTATAAATGGGTAATTGTATGTAAAAATAATGTGCAAAAAAAAAAAAAATGTATTTGTATGTAAAAATTATGTGATATCTTGTAACAATTGTAAGTCGCCCTGGATAAGGGCGTCTGCTAAGAAATAAATAATAATAATAATAATAATAATAATAATAATAATAATAATAAAGGTGTTTTGAAAATACCTCTTTAGCTTATTGCTGGCATTTACAATAACAATAAAAAAATATGAAGTTTAGTAACAGTTCAGCAATGTCATGTGAGAGTAATCCTATGTACAGTACTCCACAAATTAAGTTTTTAGCATTTTACTGGCATTACAATAACCAGGATAAAAGCGTATTGACTGACTCGTTGCTCTACACAGGATCTCTGCGGTGTGTCACCCGATTGTAATTTAAATAGCGCCCCTTTTAATGTAAACACATAATTAATCCTCTCATTTGTTTTTTTTCCCCCCAATTCTGCAGTGTTATTTGCAAGATTTAAAAAGAGGCATGTCTCCAGACAGAATGGGTGTGTTCACAGAGATCATTCTGCGCAGATTCTGTGCAGAATCTGACCAATTTAGCCAATGGATGCGTTCACGAAGATCATTGGTTAATTTTTTTTACATTTTTTTTATTTCGTATTGCTGTAATGTCTCTAACTGTCTATGTATTGTTGTTTGTTGTATTTATGTTGCCTCTTGGCCAGGTCGGCATTTTAAATGAGAACTTCTCAATGTCTTTACCTGGTTAAATAAAGGTTTGAATTGAATTGAACTGAATTGAAATTGGTCCGATTCTGCACAGAATCTGCACAGAATGATCTCTGTGAATGCACCCAATGTCTTTATGAAACCAACAGTGTGTAGTATAGTGACTACATTCTTTACACAGTAAAGTGATCAATTTCCTTTAAGGATTGTATAGCTAGAAAAATATTTTTGAGCTAATTTCTTCGTCGTTAGAAAATATAATTCAATTAAGAAATGGACATGGTATGTCTTCTTCAATTACTATACACTAATGTGCTGATTACATTTTTACCAGTTTCAAAACGCTTGAGATGATTTCTGACAGACACAAATATGCTTATGTTAATGCTTTGTAAGAATGCTCTCAAAATAATAGGTTTACCTCGAGAGGCAGGAGGCTCAATTAAGGTTGACATTTATGATAATAACTTGCGAAAAGTTAGTAAACTGAGTGCGAATGTTGTTGCCAGTTACTGCAAAAAATGTGCGCATTTTAGCCTAAGAGGGAACGCTGGTCCAGATTAACATGTGTTCCAGATCATTAGCTACTGATGTAAAGACCTATAAAACCTGCAGGATTGGGGCTCTCCAGGACCAGGGTTGGAGACCCCTGCTGTAAGGGGAGCTTGTATGAGCTTGCAAACCAGTGACTGTCCTACTACTGCTAATATCTTATAAACCATGTAAGCTGACGACTTCACTTTGACCTGGGACCTAAGATTTATATTGGGGGTCAGGTGACTTTTTGGTTTTCCGCGTGATAAAGACATAACACTTAAATATATTGGCTCCATACTCAGTAAACATACTTATTCTGTGATTCCCTAGGTCAGTTTTGATTGTGGGTATTGTACAAGAAAAATGCTACAGTTTTTTTTAGTAAAGTTGCCAGCTCCACCGTGTCAAAGAACTATTTTAGGTAGTGACTTTGTTATTTTCAGGGTTATATAAACACTGCATGATTAATGTGTTGGTGACCATGACATTGACCTCTGACCTAATGTGGCTGCCATATTGAGGTTGTGTGACCTTTGAAGTTACAGCTGCGAAAAGTACACTTTGAGCTACTTTTTTAAATGTTTGGTGAGCTGTATTCTTTGACTTTATTACTTTCTTGCCATTACCAAATTCGTCCACTAAAACATAACCCTTTCACTGCTACATTGCATTAACCCAGGATTCCCAAGCTTTTTCATTGTAGGGACCACCTTGGTGTTTGGATTTTTCCCACGGACCATTTGCCACGTAGCATTTTGAAACTAATTTGTATGTATATATGTATAAGTACATGTAGAAAGTAAATTATTTATAAAACATACCTAACTTAATGAGATTCCTGGGCTTGAATCCTCACTACCAGTTCATCAAGGAATGTTGTCGTTTTACGTATTGAAAGTTGCTGATGGCAAAGTTCCTGTTTCTTTTGTTTAAAAAAGTAGTTATTTTTCACATTGTGAATGCTTTGTAGATAAATGGCGTCTCAGTTTTGCAGGATTAAGAGTTGTGTTTGACAAAATCTCCTGACAAATAATGCACTGGGGCTTGGGTCATCCTCGGATCCAGTAAATGTAAATACCAGTGCTGGTCCCCGCAACAGTTACCCCATGTAGCAAATGAATCTATCCATTTCTAACGCAACTTATCGCACGCACTGAGTCGCCAGCTTCGCTTCATGTACATATAACAAACGCATCGGACTACGAAGACGAGGTGGGTGGGATGCAATTTGAAAAAAAAAAGAAATGATTGGAGAGTGTACAGGATGTTACATACCACTGGTGGGCTGTGATTTGTAAATTAAACGGGGTTGCTGTCAATAGGATTTATAGTATTTTGGTTAAATATGACAGCGTCAGAACAGACTGTACACATTATTTCCAGAAGTAGTGTGAGACATTAAACCTAGCTGAATAAGCCCATATGATAACGTGGAGCTCAGATCGATCATTCACACTACGTACGGTACAGTTCACAAGTGAAGCAATAAATATAGCCTCTCTTTATTTCATATTAACTTCTGTTAGTATATGCAGCTAACCTCTCCAAAAACGTATAATATGTAAATAGGAATATAGGTTTTAGCACCAGCACGATACTTAGCAGTTGTTTTTAAATGGGTTTTCTCTCTCCTCGCTCTCTTCACTCCCGGTACTCTCCTCTGTATACTCTCCCCGCAGCACGGACAGCTGCAGGTTCTTATACTCTGGCCAAGGGGTTAACTAGCTTTTAATTATCTTATTACCCCTCAGCCACAGTCTGCACGAGTTTAGTAAGGATGCGTGACTGTCAGCTAGTTAAATAATCAGTAGCTGATCAGCCACACATCCTCACAAAGTTTTTAAAAATACCAAAACAATAACAAAAGACGCAGCGCTTTTATCCGCAGCCAACAATAATACAAAAACAGTGCACAAATATATAGGGGCGGGACACTCCACCACACACATTTTATATTATTGAAAATGAAAAGTACTAAAACTGTGGTTTTAATAGCTCTTTTTTGTTTGTTTGTTTGTTTGTTTGTTTGTTTGTTTGTTTTTAGTCATTCCAACAAAGTTAGGAATATTCAATGCAGTGCAGCGAAAAGGCTGGAACAGGCATTAGTTAGTTAGTTAGTTATATTTATTTATTTATTTATTTATTTATTTATTTATTTATTTAGTTAGTTAGTTAGTTAGTTAGTTAGTTAGTTAGTTAGTTTTATTTATTTATTTATTTCTTTCCTGAACAGAGAAAGAGCACGGAATACAAAGATGTGCATTTACGTGAATGCTAGATGTGTGTTTTTTTTTATTTCTTTATTTTTTTTAAATAATGAAGACTAAAAAAAATAAGTCTAATTCTACCTTCATAGTGTCTAAGTTATTTATTTAGTATTTGTTTCACATAAGAAAGCTTTTTCAGTTCAATGGCGGCTTTGAAGGTGATGCTTGGTATTGCATAAAATCGAGCTGTCATATTAATTTTATAAACACACCCGTAATAAAAGAAAACGATAAAGTGGAAAAATTCAGACTACATACATATCTTGTAATTATATATAGAGCCCTGTGTTCTTAAAGGTTAGATTTAGGGTTAGGCATTGGGTTAGGATTAAGTTTTAGGGCTGGGGTTGTTTAAGGTTAGGGTTAAGGTTGGGGTTGGGTTAGGGTCATGGTGGGTTGATGTCAGAGAGGTGCCGAGCTTGGGAAGTGAAAGCTGGGAGTGCTTGGCAAATGCCCTAGAATCATCTGATGCACTGAGGACAGTTTCTAGTGAATATTCCTTTCTGCTGCACCGTAGACACGGTCTGAAGAGAAACGGAAGCTCTGACTAGCACTTGCGCATATGTATTATTTGAAGCGAAGAGAGGTTTGTTTCTAAAATGCCTAAACCGCACATAACAATTAAACAACCATGCAAAGAATTTGAGCATGAAGGGATGTATGCAGCTGACGGTGACAAAATAATGATGTGCAGATTTTGCAGCTGTCGACTGGAATGGGAGTCGAAAGATACTGTCGTTAAGCATCATTAGCTGTTTATTGCTTTTGGGCAAAATATGGCTTGTTTGCTTGTACAGTCTTTTGCATTAGTATGCTAATTCCTTGTTTTATTTCAAGTGGTGCACACTTTGCACTGGAGCAAATGCTGTTTTGGTTTGAATGGATTTGAATGAATGAATCTGCTTTGTTTAGTGTTAAATACTGAGAAACCACAAGCTTGTTGTATACTGGAGCCCCACAGTAGTAGGGCAGTGTCGATGTTTAATATATTTATATATTAAGTAGTATATTATATATACTACTTAAATCGCGGTACATTTACGTATTTTTAACGGGTATGTTGCGGAATAAAATGAGGATTTCATGGACATTTCGCGGACCTGTTTAAACATTAAATAAACCTAAGTAGACAGTATTTCAGAACACTATGAAGCCTAAAAATAGTGGTACTTGCTTCCTTACTAAAACAGAGTGCTGTCATTTGTTAAAGGCAAGCATGCAGCATCCCCCAGCAGTTGACTTGCCCATACATTGAGACTGCACGTTCTGCATCCACTGAATTGGTTGGAAGTTAAGGCAAAGCTTTGCCAAGTTATACAGATGTGGCAATCGATAAGAAACAGCCCAAAAACTCGGTTACACAAGGGCATTTGGCATACTTTAATAAAGACAATGTATGCAGCACGTTCGTTCATATTATTTGTCCCACCGAATAATTTATTTTATTAGTAGCGAGTCAAAACATAGAGAACGTGGCTATTCGGGTCTAAAATTCCAACTGCAAAAAGTAAGCAGCAGGTTGAAGCGAGGTGGCTGTGCTAGATCGCTTTAGTACTGATTTACCTTGCAGACAGGAATACTTTTTGTCTGGGCTGACTTTCCAGTTTGTTTTCTGAAAGCTGTTTATTTTACATTGTGTTTAGCAGCCTCTGTAGTTGCCTTTTGTTTAATGTGTGATTCTTAAGCTAAATAGCGATCAATCGTATTTTCTCCAAAGACACATTAAGATATGCAAAACAATTACCTCAGTCTGCATGTACAGTTTCTTTGGGAAATATCTTGAAACGATCATCAGCTGAAATATATTTTGCTTTTTTGTCGTCCATTTCTACTATTTTACCTCCAATGCTGAAAACTAGATTTTAGCAGCCTAAATCAAAACAATGCACCAACTTTGTCCCACCCCCTACTGCACAGTACTACAGATCACATAAAAGCAGTAAAGACGCACTGATAGGCTAATTAAAACTTTGTCATTTGAATAGTAAACAAGAACGTTAAGCGCTTTGGATAATTTTTTTGTGTAAATGTTATTTGTGGACGTTTTTTGTTTGTTTGTTTTTTGCTTAAGTGCAATGCACATGGGACGGCGAAGGAATCAAAAAGGGCTATCTACGGAAGGAAGATATGTAGTTTGCATTGCTTGCGTTGTGCAGTAGTTCATTTAAACAAGGTTTATTTTTTTTCCTCTCTGTACTTGTTTGTATGCATTGGCCCCTAAGAGGTGAATTTCGCGGTGACACCTCAATTTCACGATTTCCGCGAAATCACGATTTAGGTAGACCCCTATATGCAAGTGTTTGCGGTGGAACAACTCAGACAACTTTAAACTGTGAGAACTTCTGATTAACGGAACCCATTCCAGTTGGAAACCTTCCAACAAGCCAAAGATAATGTTGCAGGACTGTTGGATATCAGGACCTACCTCCCTTTGAAAAGAACTATTGTTTATTGCAAGCCGAAGCAAAGTACCGTCTTCTTTCGTTGGAACTTCAAACTGAGAGAGATGGGAGAAGCTGCAGTGTTCATCACCATAGAGGATTGGCTTCTTTTGTTGAAAATCGATAAGTATTCAACATATCAAATATTAAACATTTTATGACTTGAGAAATTAACTGTGGCTAATGCTATCAAGTTAGTGGTTAAATTGTTCTAGGAATAGAATATAACTTATTGTTTTAGAGTATGCAAGAAATGTATTTTGTTTGTTGAAATGTGTAACTAAAAGGAGTTACCTAATAAATGCAGAGAATTTGATCATTGCCCCATTTCTGAGTTAATTTGAATATAGATTCAATTGAGGTCGATAACATAGTGCTTAGTTTGGTAGATCATGGCTAAACTAAATTAACATGGTAAAACTAATTTGATAAATTAGTTATTGGAATGTTGGATTCTGTTCTGAATGGGAAGTTGAATTAATTCACATGCATTTGATATGAAACATGATCAATTACAACGAGAAAAGAGTATTGAAAATACTCATGCAAAGTAGACACTGTGTGATCAGCCGTAATTAATATAAGTATATTAACCATGTATGCTAATAATGTGTTGGTCACTGTATTCACGCATATCTCTAATCAGTCGCCTTTCCTTTTTGTTATATAAGATTAGTTCTTAAATAAAATCTTGTTTTATATTTCTGATACGTTGTGTGACTGTCGATTTATTGTCAAGGGAATTTGGGTTCTACATGATGCGGAACTCATAAGGTGTGTATATATATATTTCACTACATTTTGGGGTCCCTGGGTGGACGACTAGAGACTTATTTATTTACTTCAAGGTAATGTTGCATTTTACCCCCTGAAAATACATATTACTCTGTGTTAAAATTAGAGGGTAAGTTACTCCCAGACCCAAAACCTTATCTGGAGCATTGGTTGGTACATAGTTGTTCCCTTTCAAGTACGTAATGTAACCATTACGTCCTAAAGACCCGAATCCTGAATATTGTATACCAAAGCTGCTCTTTGAGCATGTGACGCAGTTGTGACCCTGCCCCCAGAGGGATCAAAAGGACTGCGCTCACAGCTCTGGGCGCCATTTTTCCTTTCAAGACCGACCTGACTGAGAAACCTTGTTCAGATAAGTATATCTGTATATATTCACATTTTGTGTGTTTTTACACATTTTTTTATGTGATATTAAGCGAATCACTGAAATTAGGTTTTTCGATTTTTGCATATTTTTGTGCACTACAGCCTGTTGCTGGTTTATGTCCCGCTGCAGCCTTGTGCTCCGTGTGAAGCCAGCGGCTCAAGTCACTCCTTCCTAGGGATCCAGCATTAAAAGTTGGCTGACATTGTGCTCTCCCCCCCGGCTGCATAGCTCCGACTGGAGCTTATTATTCTCGTTTTTGTTGCTTTTGCTAATACAAGATGGTTATATATATATATTTTTTATATTTGTAATTGTTTAAATTGTTTCCCCTTCACGTACGAAATGTAACCATTACTGCATGGGTATTTACCTCCTAAAGACCAGAAACCTGAACAAGATATATCAAAGCTGCTCGGCCCGCCCCCGAGGACATAAAAACACTGGGGCCACAGACTTCAATGCCATTTCTCCTTTCAAGAACTGACCTGACAGTAGAGATGTTTCAGATATGTACTTGTTACTTTTTCTGCTATATATTTCACATTTATTGTGTTTTACACAATGTATATTAAAAAATATTAAAAATAATTGCTGTATTTAGTTTTACTAATTAAGCATATTTGTGCACTACAGTTACGTCCCAATGTGGCCTTGTGCCCCATGTGAACCCAGGGATCAAGCAACATAAGTCGGCTGAGTTTGTGCTCTCCCCCAGGCTGCAATAGCTCCGGCTGGAATTGTATATTTCTCATTTTGGCTAAAATTACAAGACGGTTTGTATATTTTATGTAATTATTACAATTACTGTATATTTCATGTACAGTTACCAGTGTTCAAGTCACTGACCTGGTACCGTACCTGTACCATTCCGGTACTGTACCGACCCGGTGCTAAAGTCACCGAACCGGTTCCGACCTGGTACCTTTCTGTACCGACCCCTTGCTAAAGTCACCAAACCGACACGGTTTTTACGTGGTCCTACACAGCTCGCTACTGACCAGTGCTCATGCCCCCCGGTCCGGTACCAAACCGGTCTTGTTTGGGTGCAGGCCTAGTTCAACAGCAGGGTTTCATCACTGTCTAAAGGCACTCTCTTGTTGGAAACAGCCGGGCCATCTCCGCCTCGGCATAGTGTTGGGCAGTGTCACCAGAAGGGAGGTCGTCACCACAGACACGTCCAGCCTGGGCTGGGGGCGCTTTGTGGAATGGCAGGGGTGCACGTCAGACTCAGGTTTTCAACCTTGATGCAGCTTCTGAGTGACCAGGTGTGGAGACTGCGCAAGCGCTGTGACCTGCTCAGTCAGGCACGGGGGACCGTATGGCATCCCAAGCCATTGAGCCTGTAGCTTTGGGTCTGGCCCCTGAACGGCTGCATTTGAGCCGTCTGGGTCTGTCCAATAGGGTTATTGACACCCTACAAAATACCAGAGCAGCGTCCACACGTTCCCAGTACGGGTACAAGTGGGGCGTCCTTCAGGATTGGTGTCTGCCTCGTGGGTTCGACCCTATGACCTTGTCCCATGGCAGTTATACTGCAATTTTTGCAGGACCGGTTGACGAGGGGAAATACCCCTCTGCTTTTAAAGCCTTATCTGGAAGCTATTTTAGCTTGCCATGTCAAAGTTGACTCCCCACCTCCTTTCCAGTCTGACAGGGAGTGACAGCTCCATACGCTCAGCCCAGTCCTGGCCCTGGCGCACTACGTTGACAGTACAAAAAGTTGGGAGTCAGTCCGATCAGTTTTTTTGCCTGCTATGGGTCCCATGGTCAAGCCCTGTCTAAACAGAGGCTGCCCAAATGGATAGCAGATTCAGTCAGTAGTGCCTATGAGCGAACCAACTTGCTCCCTCCAGAGAAGCTCACTGCCCATTCCATCAGGAATATGGCAACTTTCTGGGCTTTATTCCAGGGTGTATCTGCAATGCAGCGTTGTGGGCTACTCCCCATACCTTCACTATGTTCCACAGACTAAATGTCATGGATCTAAGCTTTACAGACTAAAGCTCTCCCTCAATTTTTTAGCCCTAGTTACTTGTTACTGGAGCTCCGTATGGTAATGCACAAGGCAGCCTCTCGGCTTAGCCTTGTAGCATTCCAGTCGTTCTGCAATATTGCCCTTGTGGCGGCTTTGGTACACTTACCTATGCGGTAATAGTTACATTTCATACTTGAAAGGGAACGTTAGGTTATTATCTTAACCCTGGTTCCCTGAAATAGAAATGTAACCATTAACCTTCAAAGTCACTACGTCCCATGATTGCAGCACGGTTGAAGGAAAAATGATGCTGAGATCTGTGCACACAGTCCTTTATACCCTCGGGGACGGGCATGACTCCGTCACAGGCTCGGCTGAGCAGCTTTGTTATAGAATATTCAGGCTTCTGGTTCTTTAGGAGATAAACACCCATGCGGCAATGGTTGCATTTCTATTTCAGGGAACCAGGGTTATGATAATAATCTAACATTTTTAATTGAAGCAGGTCTCTTTTATTGAATCCTCATTTGCCATTTTACCCTAAATTGAAAATTGTATGTATACAATGTTTTACTGTATTTTATGGAAAGGAAGCATTGCAACTGAACTCAGTTTAACTGAATAGTGCTGTGTTTCCCAGCCATGGTTGTCAGGGACCACTAATAATACCTGTTTCTAGGATACACATTTTACCCTCCATTTGAAAACTGATTTCTGATTTGAATCTTATACCTATCCACATTTCTGTTCCCTAGGTTGTGGAGAGCACCTTGTTCGAACCATGTTAGCCAGAGAATGTTCAATTGCCTTGCAGTCTGAAGATGCTCACCATGCCTTGCTGGAGACTATGCAAAATAAGTTTATCAGTAAGTATTGTGTAATTTCACCTCGATTTTTACATGGCTGTATGAATGGATTTATTCATTTTCTCAAAATTATTGAAATGTTTATCTAAGCAGATAAATGCTAGAACTGAGGAGAGTGTTGTATAAAGAATTATTACATACAAGCAATCTTTGCAAAGACTCAAACAATATTTTATTAGTTTTTAATGAAGAGCATTGCATTTTTTGTTTTAAAAGAAATACGTAATTTGAGTTAGATGCACATATTGTATATGGCTTATGCTACTATGATCAAAAATCATAATATTAAACGAGTTACCTTGAAATGGTAGCCAGTGTACTTCTCTACACAATTTAAGCTAAATATTTTGCACTTATATGACCAAAACACCTAAGCAAAAATTTGAGTTACAGCCTTGTGATCCAAACACAGCTTTCAAACCTGAAGTTTCTTGAAGGCTTAATTGACAAATTGCATATTGCAGAGGTAAATCCTATATTTTTTATCGCTTACCATGTACGTTGTTTCTCATAAAACCCCTGTTGTTTTCTTGCTCTGCACTGGTACAAATTCTGTGATGCCAGTTAAATGTGGGGAAAAAAAGATGTATTCAGTTTGTGTTATTGTATTTTATGGAAGGGAGCCATTTCAAGTTAACTTAAGTTTTACTAAATAGCACTGTATTCCCCAGCCCTGGCGCCCGTTTCACAAAAGCGATTTGCGACAATTCACAGTAGTAAGCACCTCGCAAATAAAAAATTGGGTTTCATAAAACGTTCGCAGGGCTCAACATTGCCGATTATTACCAGAAACCTGCAACAGCCAAACAGCAGCCACAAGTAGCAATTTTCATCTCCGATCCTATTAGAACATACAGTGCGTGTGTCTGTGTGTAATTAATTCATATAAAGAAAATGTACATGTGCTGGGTGCAATTGCTTTCCATGCACCCCCCCTGACGCTGGCCCAGCTGAGGGATCACTAATATTACCTGCTTCTGGGATCCACAGCCATAATGTACAGTAGCCAGGCTGTGCAGACTAGGCTAGGAGTCTAATTTCTACAATTTCACAGAATTGTTACTTTATACAGTCAATGAGTGTTGTACTTTCATTGAAAGCCAGCTTTATTTATGATAACCTAATTCAGGATAAGGTGGTTCTATACAAGCAAGGCTCTGAAAGCTTAAAGTGACCTTCCGTTTCCATCAAATGTGCTCAGGGCTGTGGAATACAAGTTTTCCTCTATATAACAAGTGGTAGCCGTGGCTGGTTTACTTTATTGTTTTAAAGCAGGCAACTCATATTTGTTTCCTCCTTGGTGTTCCCACAACCCCAGTGTGTGTACTCTGTGTTATCTTGAACAAGTCTGAGAGAGGCTTGGCAGGAAAATACAGGAGAGGTAGCCAACAGGGACAAGTGCAGTTCTTTTATATCTGACCGTTATAAAGCTGTCAGTAGCTGTCGTTTTGAGAGGCTTGTATCATGTTTACAGCAGGGATGTACAACTAACTCCCTATGGTGTCTCGGGCGCTAGGCCAAGTAGGGAATGACTGCCTCAGACATTTGTATCTCTTTAAGTAGTGGGTGACAGACAAACCAGTGGCACATGGGTTTATGTATGTATGTATGTCTTTATTTATTTATTTATTTATTTATTTTAGAGCTGCTGAGTGATTTAAAATATATATATTTTTAATAATACACAAATCAAAACACACAAAACCAAATAAACACCTAGCTCTTATCGAGCACTAACTACACACGCAGGAACCTAACTAACACAGGACGGCTAAGCCGTTTACCTGCCCCAAAACTTAATTAAACCACACAGGTTTGCACTATACCTTTTCACCCGACTGCTCGGAAGCAGCGCACCTATCCTGCTTCCTTCTACTCAGCAGCCTTGAGCACACTGGCTTCACTCCTTAAATACCCTGCACCTGGTCCTAATTTAATAACAACCACCAGGTGCAGGGGATAATTAAACAATAAAACAATTAACCAATTTAACTTAAACAATTAAACTAAAGCCAGTGTGCATTTTCACATGTTTTCTGCGCAGGGAGGTTTTAACCCCCTCCCTGCTGTCTCACAATAGATATTGTGACAGGGTAACCGAGCAGTGACGTCCCAGACCAGGAAGCTGACAGAGGCAGACAGGCACTTGCGGGTTTGAAAGCGCTGGTGGGCGTATTTCTTAAACAAAACTGAAAATAAAAAGGCTGTACAAACAAAAACACTGATCACAGAGCCAAATAAAAGCTTTAAACAAAACAAGTCTTGCAACACATAAAACAAAACAATATTGAGGTCAGGCTGGGCAGTTGCCTTTACTGATTCTCTAATCCTAGTTTTAGTTTTACTTTTTGTTTTTAGACTCACTTTTTTTCTTTTCTTTTTGTTTCGTGCTTCCCTGCTGTCTCTCATACCTCCTTCCAAACACACGTCCCCAAACAAATAATTCCTCTCCCCTTATATCCCTTGTGCCTGGAGCCTAATTAATCATCAGTTATTCAATAAAGGCTCCAGCCATATTCTCACATGTTTTTGGCAGGGAATCCCTGCCAACCACCACCAACACACAAACCAAACAATGCACTATTTACAGCCAGGGCCCAGCCCTGCCACATTATATATATATATATATATATATATATATATACACACACACACACACATTATATATATATATATATATATATATATATATATATATATATATATATATATATATATATATATATTATTGTTGTTTTTATTGTTATTATCGTTATTATTATTATCGTTATTATTATTTTTTAAATCTTGGTTTTAATAGCATATTTAATTGATAAAATTACTGCATCCATCTCATTCAAATGTGTTTTATTACTGATGTTGTTATTAATATTATTATTAACATCATCCAAAAAACAGTGCATCATAAAAACCCTGTTTTCTTATTTCTGGATTCATTTTGTTGGCCCCTCTTTATGGTTTTATATTTATTTACATGGAATTATACGGAAACACTCCAGCATTTGCTGTTAAATTGTTTGAACCAACTACTCAGTCACAATGAAGCCAGTTTGTTACTCACCTTACTGCATTTCAAATTAAACTGTATATTTTCTTCAGTGTCCTTTTAAAAGAGTGTTCCATTATTTTGTATAACTCTAAATAAAATAAAGCATTCAGAGTAATGCGTATGATGACATCACCGCAAGTCCAAGACCGTGCCGACATCACTAGCGAGGAATATTACCGCGCCGGCCATTACAGCGACTGCCCATAACAGCACAATGACATCACCACGCCGACCTACAATTCAATTCCCAGAAGACTCTGGGAGGTTCACAAACGCGTCACTTACCAGGAACTCCCCCCCCCCCCCCCCCCCCTCAGTATGCAGGTTTTAATATGACCTAGCAGTGTCAGTAAGACTCGTATTGCAAAATTGCAAAGCAGTTAAATTTCAGGTTTTACTACCAGCCCCCCATCCCATTTCTCAGAGGGTCCATTTTCCAAGGAAGAAATAAACAGTGGTTGTAGTTTCCGCTATTTTGGCTCCAAAACTGCCTTTGGTGTGTTTGTTTTGTCCGCCACCGCCACAATATGTAGAAACATTTGTTTGCCAGTTTGGCAGAGCACCTAAAAATGTAATCCTGGAAGCCAGGAGTTTTCAACCGACTGTACGCGTACCCCTGGGGGTACTTCTAAGAGTCATAGGGGGTACGCAGGACGACTCAGAAATGCACAAATAAAAATGAAATGATTTTTGTTAACAGTATTATACAATATCTCTAAACCACTGTGCATAAATATTACATTTTTGTTTACAGGTCAAAGCGAACTGCAGATAAAATTAAAAAACAAAACACAGAAAATATCACGTCCGTACTTACGCATGCGTGTTTTTGATTGAGTGGACAGGATCTCCATTAGGGTATGTGAAGCAGGCGCCTGGCGATTTCTTGTTGTTGTTATTATTATTATTATTATTATTATTATTATTATTATTATTATTATTATTATTATTAATAATTATTATTTATTTCTTAGCAGACGCCCTTATCCAGGGCGACTTACAGTTGTTACAAGATATCACATTATTTTACATACAATTACCCATTTATACAGTTGGGTTTTTACTGGAGCAATCTAGGTAAAGTACCTTGCTCAAGGGTACAGCAGCAGTGTCCCCGACCTGGGATTGAACCCACAACCCTCCAGTCAAGAGTCCAGAACCCTAACCACTACTCCACACTGCTGCCCCGGAGAGCTCTCTGTGCTGCTCATGAACTCTGCTGTTTTCAACGTGTTGTATAATTGACTACTTATTATTAATATTATTTAGTCATTTAGCAGACACTTGTATCCAAAGCGACTTAAGAACATAGAACATAAGAAAGTTTACAAACGAGAGGAGGCCATTCAGCCCATCTTGCTTGTTTGGTTGTTAGTAGCTTATTGATCCCAGAATCTCATCAAGCAGCTTCTTGAATGATCCCAGTGTGTCAGCTTCAACAACATTACTGGGGAGTTGGTTCCAGATTCCCATGATTCTCTGTGTAAAAAAGTGCCTCCTATTTTTTGTTCTGAATGACCCTTTTATCTAATCTCCATCTGTTACCCCTGGTCCTTGTTTCTTTTTTCAGGTCAAAAAAGACCCCTGGGTCGACATTGTCTATACCTTTTAGGATTTTGAATGTTTGAATCAGATCACTGGGTTGTCTTCTTTCTTCAAGACTGAATAGATTCAATTCTTACAGAGACTTGAGGGGTGAACCTCCTGGTAATAAGCCCCTTTCTTTAACCACTGGACCACCAAGCCTCCTAATCAGGGAAGCTCAATCTTTCTCCATTTTTTAGTACAGTATAAATGCTCCGGTAAATATAATTATTAATGATAATACTCATACTTTGACAGTTTTTGTTTTATTTATTAGGCCCAGCTGCATTTTAGTTTATGGAAGTGTAACATCCTAAAATTATTAATGTTGAATACATATAGTACATTCCTTAAAAAAAGCCCTATTCTGTTTTCTAATACAAAAAACTGTCAGTTCAGCTTGTAGAAGCATACTTTGGGATATTTTTGACAAACAACTGTGGATATTGGCCAATTGCAATATACGCTGAGCCCCTGAGGGTGGAAGACTCACTCAAATAAACATATAAATGCACAATTTATTATTAATAATAATAATAATAATAATAATAATAAAAGCTTCTGCTCAGAACTGATACAGGGGAATGGGGAAAAGCTGCAAGTCTCACGCTGTCACTGGAAGAATTGGATCAAGCTTGCGCCTTTGATAATTAAAAAATCTTAGCGGATGTAAATATCTCTGATGTATTTGTAAGGGTCTTTTAATAAACCATTTTATTAGAAATAGTTTACAGACCCTGATTAGCAGTAGTACTAGAAAATCTTAATAATAATAATAATAATAATAATAATAATAATAATAATAATAATAATAATAATAATAATAATAATAATAATAATAATACAAAAACTATGTGCCCAGCAAGTACATAAAGGGGAATTATCTCATTACAACATTTTAATTTTAAACAACAAAAGCGAACTCACTCTGGATAAAAGCGTCATGCTAGAAAGAAAACAGTGTGTTCAGTAGAGATACGTCTATGCAGACCGTGACGTCAGACTCCCGACTGCAACGCAGACTTTTTCGGAGTAACGCGAACGCAGCCACCAACTGCACTCATCGTTGTTTACCATGAATAGTTCTCCAATACGAATGCACGACAGCTGCGTCCTTTTACGAGGCTGGTGAGTTGACCCTGTGGTGAACCCCGCTCAGACTGCGTCGTGTGTCCGAGTTCCTGGTAAGTGAAGCTATTGTGAACTTCGCAAAGTCCTCTGGCAATTGTAGTTCGGCCCGGTGATGTCGTAGCGCTATTACGGGCAGTGGCTGTAATGGTCGGGGCTGTAATGTCCTTCGCGATGATGTTGGCGCGATCTTGGACGTGCTGTTATGTCATGTAACCAGAGTAATGGTTATATGTTCCTTAATTGCAAACAATATCTTTTATAATACGTTTGGTAAATTGAAAAAAAATTAAAGTCGGTAGCTATCCACTTTGCATCAGCATTGGTTATACAGGGTGCCCCACTGAAAGTAGGCCTCGTAAGTAGTACAAGTGTTACAACTTACAAATAAGTAATAAATAAATAAATAATCACATGATGGAGCAGGCACAGACGTGTACAGGAATCCTCGTTATTACAAACTCGTTTATACAGGAATGTCACTCCCAACGTGAACATGGACTGAATGCACAGACTTGCAGAAATCTTGAATTTTTTTTTTTTTTTAAAGAGTACTATGTCGAAACTGACGTGTTTCATTTGTTGTTCTTGTTGTTGCTGCTGCCTGTAGCAGAAGAACTGTTAGAAAGTGTATTTTGAGAAGTGAAGGCATGTTTACAGCACACAGGTTGTACAGCACACTAGATGCATTATGTGATACTGGAAGCAACAGGTACAAGTAACAGTCTTTCTATCCAATGAACTGTCAAAGTAAAAATAAAATAAATTAAAAAAAAACTTCCCATTCATAAGTCCTTCACTTTTATTGCTTTGCTCCATAATGCAGTTCCGTGACTAACTTTCTATTCAAACAATGACTGCACTTACTGTGTTGTAAGCACTCGCAAAATAGTGCCGCAGGAAATGAATTGCGGTATGCTGAGAGGGTCAGGACAGAGGGTGTCAAAGAAAATGAACGTGTTCACAGAAGTGAACTGCTATTGATTGACAGCCTTTTATTTATTGATTTGTTTATTGATGTATTTATTTATTTTCTTTCAACATTGTTATTTTGTAAGCTACAAATACAAACAGCTGAATCAGAGGTTGATTCAGAGATAGAGCAAACATTTTAAACACAAGAAAAAAGGACGCCAACATGCTTTAGTGGGTGGAGAATGATGTAAAATAGTTTTGCAATTCATAAGCAAATTCAATTTAAAGTGCAATTATTTTGAGTAAGCAATGTCAGCCATATTAAGTTGTATTTTTTTTTTTGTTTGTTTTGTTTTGTTTAGGAGGTTTGGGGGGGGGAGTAAGCAGGATCTGATGGAAGTGGGCCACAATGACCAAAATATGGACACCTTATAAGACATTGTGCCTACATTCTCAGAATCTAAAGCATTTGGATAACTCCATCTGGAATCTGCTAGCAAGAAGAGTTCATTGTGAAAACTAGTGGCAGCTATGAAAACTAATGATGATATAAAATCAAGCTGTTTCAAATTTCAAAAGGACATGCTGAAAAGATACTTTCCAGATCCTTTATTACATTGTAGTTATGACACTTCTGTTATAGTGGCCTTAAAAAATACCAAATAATAAAAAGTGGTGACAGATAATTGAAATTTATATACTGCATGTATTTTATACTGGAGCTGCCCAGTAACACACTTGTCTAATCTGACTGCCAGCTTGTGGTGCAGACTTGAAGCCATTGATGGACAACACTGATGAGCACTGCTCTTTCCATTATTTTTTAGGTTTGTCAGATTTGGGAACAGATGGTAATCATTGTGGAGGCAGGGTGGGAATGGAATTCCTACTGCCAGTAATAAATGGACATACAGTAAAATCTGCCTTAGCGACCACCTCTGAAGGGAGACCACCTGTCATGAGCGACTACTTGCAGAGACTACGGAATGTTTTTCCCCTATATTTTAACTGGGAAGAGCGACCACCTGTCATCTGCGACCAGCGACCACATTTTCTTACTCCCATCCATAAAAACAAACCTGTAGGAGAAACCGATCTCCGCTTATCTGTCTGTGTTTCTTTTGAAGTTGCCAGCAAAATATTTTTTCTTTTGCTCGTTGACGTTTATGCATTATACGGCTTCATACTCTTGAAAGGAAGATGTGAATGTGTTGAAACAAAAAGTGTTGCTACTGTAAGTTACAGTTTAAAGCTAAAAAAAAAGCAAACGCAAAGTGTTTCTTACACTGGAGCAATGTGTTAAAGCAATATCACAGCTTTACAACACAAATTCAAAACCTGTTACGACGGAAGGCAGAAAGCCTTGCTGACTTTATGACTTAAGGTACTGTAGACTGAAACCAGACAAAATTTTTTTTGAGAACATTTTGGTCTTTTTGATAATGTTTGTATAACTTCACAGTCTAGAAAATAAGCACTTGCGTTAGTAATAATAATAATCTTTATTTTATATAGCGCCTTTCATGTGTATCTCAAATAAAAAAAACATAACAATTTGTTCATAAAATAAAAGCCATTGAATAAAACTGTGTTTTCAAGATTTAAAAGTGGTTACAGAGTCACTATCCATTATGACCTTTGGGAGGTCATTCGACAGCCTTGGGGCTAGACATGAAAAGGCTCTGTCCCCAAAAGATCGCCGCTTATTTATTGGTACCTTAAGTAGACCGGAATCATAGGATCGAACACTGCGCATTGGGGTATATGGTACCAGAAGCTCACAGATATAGCTTGGCGCTAACCCATGCAGAGCCTTAAAAGTCAGCAATAGGATTTAAATTTTACTCTGAACTTCACTGGGAGCTAAGTGGGGTAATATGATCAGTGAATTGTGGTTTTAGTTAAAATTCTAGCCGCTGAATTTTGGACATACTGTAATTTTTTAAGATAATTTTTTGAGACACCAAAAAGCATTACAATAGTTTATACAGGGAAAAAACAAAGGCATGAATCAGCTTTTTGGCATCTGCCTGAGTAAGACAGGAGCGAATACGTGCAATATTACGTAGATGGTAAAAATAACCTTTAGTAATATTACGAATATGCTCATCAAAAGCCAAGTTTTGGTCAAACATAATCCCAAGATTCTTTAGACTAGTGCTAGGCTGGGTCTCGAGTCCGTCTACAAGCAGTTTAAAATGTCCACATTTATTTAATTGATGTGAAGAGCCGACCAGCATTACCTCAGTCTTGTCAGGATTCAACTTTAAAAAATTTAGCTGCATCCAATTCTTGATGTCACTTAGACAAAGCGTACTGAATTTCCTCTTCTTTTGATTAACATAAATGTTAATAAACCCACCAAGAGATTTTAAATACAGTATTGTACTGTATAGTGTATGTAAAGTTAATTAAAAAAAAAAAAATGAAGATAGTGTAGTGGGATGCTTTTTGAAGCGTGCGATTAAGATTTTACAGGAAAATAGTAGCCTTTTAGTACATCGTAAAAGTGTCCATTTTACAGCTGACCTTTGAAGAGAGACCATCTCTTACAAGTGACCACTTTTGATAACTCCCGTGAGTGGTCACTCTTTGCAGGTTTTATATGTATTAGTTATGCAGGCCTTGTAATGATGGAAGGCATATTTGGAAAACCCATTTCCATCTGTTTTAAAGGTCAAAGTGGATCTTGAGTTTTTATTTGTATCTGACAAATGCGTAGCTCAGCCTGGCTCTTGTAAGTTTTGTGTTTGACTCCTTCACCAGTGCAAGCTGAAAGCATTGACTAATTTTTTATACTGCGGTTTTACCTCATAATAAATGATTGAGTGTTAAGTAAGCTTGTTGTGTCTTTCTTTCAGGCTCACCCTTCTTAGCCAGTGAAGACTGTGTTCTTGGTGGTGTGATAGTTCTTCGATGCTGCCGATGCACTGTGGAATCACAGGATATTCAAGCCTTCTTAGGTGAGAAATACTTTCTCAGCTTGAAAGCACTGCTTTTTAATAATACTGTCTACTATTTTCAAAAAGCGTTTTAAAAAAGTATCCCACAGAAGATACTATAAACTTAATAAGAACATAAGAAATGTTGGGAATGTTTGACATTGTGTACTATAGGCGCACTCCAGGGGAATGTGTACCACTAATTTATAAAAGACGGATGTTGTAAATAATGATCCTTTTAAAAACCTGTGGTGCAGACAAAAGCAGAAGTTCAAACATTAACATATATTTTTTTAGGTGAGTTACTACAAGGGAAATTATTGGCCAATGTCACTTCTATTACTCAAGAGCCTGTTGTTTTCATTGGAATTTTATGATGGAACCTTTTTAAAGAAAGAAAAAAGCTTAACCCTTTGCGTTCCATTTATTCAGCGCCTCTCAGGCGTGTCAAGTTCAATTTATTTTCACACAAGCTGTTTATTTTACAAGCACTGTTTAAAAGTAATTTTATTCACAGTAGAACAGGTTTAAAAGGCACTGCATATCAACAGGACACTCAATACTGCATCTCCAGCCCTGCCCCACTCCTTGTTCGCTGTATTTATCACATATCTCTTCATAGTCGTGCATACTGATAAACCATCTCCTGATCACTCATTTTATCACCAAACTCCTCAATAATGCAATCCAAGTCATTATTTTATTACTGTAACATCTCAAAAAGCTTGGCAAATGTCTGTGATATTCTTTGAGCGCTGGTTTGCTGAAGCAGCTACCTTGTTTGTTTATGTCTGTGGTGAAGGGACTATGCGTATTGCTCAGATCTGCCTCGGCTTCTATCGGCCTCACAGTCATTGAAAGCTTTTCTCTGCTTTTTCTGGAGAAAAAAATGACTAGGGACCTGTGCTTGACGTCTTTTTGATGATGTCGGACAGGAAAAGAAAAATTGTACTGTTGGACCTGGTCCGACTTAGGACCACAAAGGGTTAAAACTCAAAAGTTAATTTGCAGTCCCCGGTGGCTAACTTAGTAAAAGCACTGCCGCTTGGAGTGCAGGGTGAGTAATGGAGGTGTGATGAAATGTTGCTCACGGCTAGTTGGTGATCTTGGATGGGGACCCACATGGAGTGTTGAATTGGCACTTGTGCTTCTGCGGTATTAGGGAATTGGCCTTTTTCAAGCTTCAGCGATTCCATTGGTCAAGAGCCAGTTGTTTCCAGGCTTGGTAACATTAGGTTTGGTGGGTGTAAAGAGGCGTTCAAAGTTAGTTATTTTGATGCATTACCGGTACATGAAGGCTGTAATTTCACTGTGTGAAGCAGTAATTTAAAGTCATTTTAAGTTATTTGTTAAAAAAAAAAAAAAAAAAAAAAAAAAAGCACAGTAGATGTTTAACCACATCTGTGTAACTGTGTTCAAAAGTGACTAAATATCTACAGCACCATTTTTTTTCCAACCAAAGAAACCTTTCCTTTATTCCATAACAGATAGAAACCATGTTATATTTTCAATAAACAAAAGCCCAGTTATTTGTGAAAACGGACATTTTGGCACCTGTAGTATAAACACATCACCTAGGCCCTTTTTATAGATACAATAAGAAAAAAACATACATGAAACTAAACGGTTGTTTCTGTGTATCTGCAAAACCATAAAGAGCCTTTTGTGCAAAAGAGAGTCAGTATTGTACAAAAACAATACATCTTTAGAATTATTGCTGAACTACTTGTGTCTGAAGTTGTTTTGTATAATTAATATACTGTTCCTGTGAAAAGATTGTATTTGTAGTTACATAGTTTTTCAACTCCATCACAGAATGTCATCCGACTCACATTAGTTCCAGAAAACCCCTTAGTTGATGGTGAAAAGTGAAATCCTCAATTTTCATTTGTGTGTCTTTTAATTCGCTTTAACGATGAGCATCATTTAAACTTTTAACTTTGCTTGTGTGGCAGGGATGGGGTTAAATCCTATAATCACAGGTTTGGTCATTCCCTAATTGGTGCTAATTGGGGAATGACCACCTGTATAAAAAGTTTAGCTCAGCCTTTTTGCCCCTCAGTTTTTTGTTTGACTCTTTATTTTGTCCCTTGTGCCGTATTTGTTTGTTTATTGTTGTTTTGTCCCCCTGTGGGATTAATACATGTGCGCTTTAGCGCAAACTGCTTTCCAGCTTCTGATGTGTTAAATACACCAAACTGGTACCGAACCAACCCAGTACCTTCCAGGTACTGATCCAGTTCCAACCCGCTACCGACAAGTGCTCAGGTCACCGGTCCGGTACCTAACATGCCTGGGTTCTATTCCTCTGAGACATGAAAGGCCAGTCTGCCTATTGAGGACAAGCATGCCAAAGAGGCACTGGGTAATTGCAGCTCGTGCGAGTTTTGTGCCCCTTTTTCCAAGTGCACGCTTGAGAAATGGCTGTCCCGCAGCTTGAAGGAGTGCTCTGCATCCCTTACTCCTGCTCAGTGCTCTTCCCCATCACCCTCTCTTCCTCACCCCACTGCTCTGTGCCAAGGAAGAGTGGGCGACGCACCCGGGAAAGTAGCCCAGGCAGGAAACCGTCCTCACAGTCTTCCTCATCCTCCTCAAGCTCTGTCTCTCCTCCACCCCCCGGTGAAAGAGGAAGAAGAGTCGTTGTTCCAGGTGATTGGCAGACTTGGAGCGGATGGAAAAGTTCTGGGCAGCTGTTTCCCACCAAGGAACCGTTCTCGCTTAATTACTGTGGAAACGTTCTGCCCTTCCTGTCTTCTTGAGGCCCCACGGGGCTGCGAGCGCTGATTGGCCACAGGAGGACATGCTGTCCATCACCGCCTCTGAAGAGGTTGGCGAACAATTGCTGGCGTTCCTGTCTGAGGACGTGGAGTCTGATCGCACGTCCCCTGCGGTTAAGCTCTCCCTGTCGGCAGTGCTTATACCGCTAATCAAGAGGGCCACTGCAATCTTGCAAGTGGCCTACAGCAGAGGAAACAAGGCAGTTGATTTTCAACGACGAGCCTACCGCCTCTTCCATATCCCCCCCAGTTCACCCGGATTTTCTTTTTGAAATCCAGTCTTCCTGGGGCACCAGCTCCTGCTGTTTCCCGGTCGATGGATACCCTATATAGGGTGCATGATGCATTAAGAAGATATGAAATGTGTCGCAATAGAACAATAATATGCTTCTGCTGCTGGTGGCTTAAGGGGACCCAAGACCTCTGATTTTTTTACTGCCTCTCCATTTTTTTTGTATTGGTACTGTATCAGGTTGGCTGACGGTCAATTACAGCCCAAGGAGTTGTTATCCCCATCTCAGCCAAATCAACTAAAATGCATACAATTATTAGTGTGCAGAGTTTTCACCCTGCCAGTCACTTTTTGTTTTTAACTAAATAAAAATGATAGAATATTTGAATTATCATTTTAATTTTTAAAGAATATTTAGCCATTAAAAACATGTTTGTCACAGCAGTAGTATTTCTGATCTTGGTGGTGGTAAATGTTTCATTGGTAAAATATAACTGGTCAGTATGTAAAATGTGGTTACCTCATCCTCATATGCTGTCTCAACATTTGGTTTGAAATGTTGTAAAGGAGCATTAAGCAGGCTTTTTTCAAGATCAAACTCAAAGCTTTAAAAGGACATGATCTTCAAAGCATTTTCTCAGTAATAATAAAATGGCACATCTGTCTATTTTTTCCTTCTGTCTCTTCTCACACAATTTTCAACACAATTTGAAAAAAGAGGTTTGAGAAACAGAACGCATAATGGGTAGTGGGGTAAAGTTTCCAGCTAGGAATTTGCTGGAAACTTTAAAATCATTGCCCGTCTTATCTCAACCTCCTAGCCCATCACACATACTGTATCTGTATTATTCCATCGCTTTGTCCAAATTGAAGTGTCAACTTATACCCTTTACACATAAACATAAACAGTTGAAGGTCTTGAGTAGGTTTAACCAATGGGAAGTCAAAGATATGCCCCTTGTTATGCAGCTGTCCAATCATTAGTGAGCAGGGACATAAATATGCTAGGGTGCGCAGTGTAAGAATAGCTGAATTTTGCTCACTATGTAACACAATTTTTGTTCCTGGGTAGTAAGTGTTATTTCCTAATTGCTTATGCCTCAAAAGTATAGAAAATGGCTATCATTCCCCACAAACTTTGCTTTTGTGACCAGGACAGTGATATTTTGAAATTTACCTATTTCCAATGAGAAAACGGGCGAATTTGTGTCTTTTCGTTTATATAAAGCCAGAAAAAAACAACATATGAATCCAAATTAACATGTATTTATACTAAAGTAATACAAAAATGACTACAAAAGATTTAGAAGTGAGTAGTTTTTCGAGATTTACGATTATACTGTAAATCACTTTCACGAATCAGCCCCCAAATGTAGTCTCCCATCATGTTCTCGTTATACTGTCCTTGGTAGCGGCGTTCAAAGTCCAGTATAATAATAATAATATTATTATCCTGGTGGAAGCGCTCGCCTTGCTCCTCCGAGTACGCTCCCATGTTCTCCTTGAATTTATCAAGATGAGCATCAAGGATATGGACTTTGAGGGACATCCTACAGCCCATTGTGCCGTAGTTCTTCACCAGAGTCTCAACCAGCTCCACATAGTTTTCGGCCTTGTGATTGCCCAGGAAGCCCCGAACCACTGCGACAAAGCTGTTCCAAGCCGCTTTCTCCTTACTAGTGAGCTCCTTGGGGAATTCATTGCACTCCAGGATCTTCTTTATCTGTGGTCCGACGAAGACACTGGCTTTGACCTTTGCCTCAGACAGCTTAGGGAAGAAGTCTTGAAGGTACTTGAAGGCTGCCGACTCCTTATCTAGAGCTCTGACAAATTGTTTCATAAGGCCCAATTTGATGTGCAGTGGTGGCATCAGCACCTTCCAGGGGTCCACCAGTGGCTCCCACTTGACGTTGTTCCTCCCCACAGAGAACTCGGTCCGCTGTGGCCAGTCCCGCCTGTGGTAGTGCGCCTTGGTGTCCTTGGTGTCCCTGCTGTCCCAAAGGCAAAGATAGCAGGGAAACTTGGTAAAACCGCCTTGGAAACCCATCAGGAATGCCACCATTTTGAAGTCTCCTATGACCTCCCCGCCGTACTCATCATACTTCAAGGCGTCCAGCAAGGTCTTGATGCTGTTGTAATCCTCTTTGAGGTGCACCGAGTGAGCCAGGGGAAGAGACGGGTACTTGTTACCATCATGGAGCAGCACGGCTTTGAGGCTCCTGGATGAGCAATGAAGAGGCGCCACTCATTCTGGTTACAGGCGATTCCGATTGCCTCAAACAGACGGGTCACATTGTGGCAGAAGCTGAGCCCATCTTGACGGATGAAGAAGCTGGAAAAAGGTTGGTGACGCTTCCTCTGATCTGCGACTTGCACACTTTCATCCAACAAGTTCCACTGCTTGAGCCTAGACGTCAAAAGCTCGGCATTGGACTTGGTGAGACCAAGATCTCTAATCAAGTCGTTGAGGTCTTTTTGGTTGGGGTAGTATGGGTTTCTCTCCTCCGCTCCACCTCTGAAATTGTCATCTGGATCTACAACGTCTTCCTCGCTCTCTGACTTGCTGCTCTCTTGTAAAGACGGCTGCTCTCTCTCCGGAGGAGTGGGTACGGGGAGCTCATGGCAATGTGGCACCGGGGCGATGGATGAAGGAAGGTCCGGATACGTGATAGCAGGTGCATTCTTGCCAGTCCGACGTTTGGAAGGGTCCACCATGCAGAAGTAGCAGTTGCTTGAGTGGTCAGTGGGTTCCTGCCAAATTCTTGGGATAGCGAACTTCATGGCTCTCTTTTCCCCTCTGTACCATCCTACAAAAATACATTTATTTCACCCATGACTAATGTGTAAGAGATTCTCGCAACATTTTTCATATATGATATATTTTTTCAATAACATTGAAAATTGTAAAACATTTTAAAATTAAAAACTTTTACAATTTTAAAAATTAACAAATTTTATAACATAAAATTCCGAGCAACAATTGTCCATCTTACCTTCCAGAGTTTTTTTGCAGTGCTCGCAGGTGAAATGAGGTGCCCAGGGTTTGTCTTGATCCCCGACAGGCATGCCGAAATATGCTTTGTAGGCCTCGCACATCTTAGCAGATGCTTCCACGGAGTACTTTTTCGCTCTTGTCTTGATAAATTGGCCGCAGACATAGCAAAATGCGTCTGCCGGATGCTTGCAGCCTCTTGATGCCATCTCAGAAAAATGCAGATATGTATCCACTTAGGCAGCTGGAACTAAACTGAACTGGTGGGCTTAAGGCCCCTGTATTTATACTACTATTTATATTACTAGAAAGTTCTAGAAGTTACTCCAAGTTTACTCAGCACTGAATCTATCTGGAATGTTCTGGAAAATAGGTACATTTCAAAATATCACTGTCCTGGTCACAAAAGCAAAGTTTGTGGGGAATAATAGCCATTTTTTATACTTTTGAGGCATAAGCAATTAGGAAATAACACTTACTACCCAGGAACAAAAAAAAAAAAAAAAATTGTTACACGGTGTATTGCTAATATACAGACCGTTTTTGAGAATTATATTGAGAACTTTGAAGTAATAGTTAGAATTGCTTTTTACAAATTAAAAAAGTCATCAGACAACGGAGACATCGTAGTCTATTTGGTTACGAATCCATTTTCAATAAGAACTTTTTCAGAAAAATTGGAGATTGTTAAAAAAGGGAGATGTACACCACAAATACATGAACTGACCCAGGAAGGGTCATGAAAGGTATCGGTGGCTTACCGGTAGCTGTCATACAGAAAAGGTGATATAACGGCACTGGCTACAGCAATCTAGGATGTCTATCAAAGTCACCACAAAAACATGAGCGTTCCCAGAGTCACTTGCGAGCCACTGTAAAAAAACTTTTGGGCAAACCCGGATTGATGTTCATCTGGACGAGCAGAAGCGTAGGGATACAATACATCACAATGAGCAAGTAAGAAAAAGTCGTGAGGTTCTAAACGCTTCACTGAGTTTGTTGTTTACCTTGGCAAGTAAGAACTGGCATTCAAAGGGCATGTTGAAGGCACCAATTCCTCAAATAGTGGTCATTATGTGGAATAACTTACTCTGATTTCTGACTACGACAGCATGTTAAGCAATCGCTTATCAATAGCCACAGTATTCTCTGGTACCTCCAATAAGATTCAGAACGAATAAAAGCAGAAGTAGAGGAAGCCAAGTACGAAGCTGTAATAGTAGATTAAACAGCCGACGATGCAAACTCAGCTGTCTTGTGTTTTCAGGTATGTGACTGACAGTGGCCCGAAAGAACGGTTGTTCTGAGAAAATGTGTTACAGTTACTAAAATAAAAATAATAATAAAATGATTTTAAAAAGACCAAATTCCCTTTTTAAAAATGTGCACAGATGAATCTACCGATTTTTTTCAACTAATGTCCATAAATTAACCAATCAAAATGTTTTATCGAGTGACAGCCCTAATATATATACTTTTCTTTTTATAATTCACAACTGATACATGTGATAACTTGTCCAGTCTCCAAAATTACTTCTCTTTGGAGAGATCTGTCATGGCTTGTGACCTAAAATTAGGATTATTGCAGACTTTTCCTTCTGTAATGTATGCTTTTGTTTGCATTTCATGTTATAGTGGAATTCCTGTGGAGCCATACGACAGAGAGCATGTGTGTTGGGTACATGTCGGCTCAAGATGGGAAAGCCAAGGTAAGTTTTTAGCGGGACAGGGTTTTTAGAAATATTTCCGAATAGTTAATCCTTGGAAAAAGATCTAAGGATTTTATGACAAATAACTGTTTGATTTTAATCATATTTACGGAGAAAAATGTTCTGTGTTCAATATTTACATTTTAACATGCTCAATAAAAGGTGCACCGATAAAGATTTTCTTGGCCGATAGCCAATACCGATAATAATAGACAGTGCAGGTAAGCTATTGTAAACTACTAGAACAAGACATAGGGCCTGCACTTAAACTATTTTATAATTTTAAATGTTAAAATGAACAGATATTGTTTGCTTGTTGTATTTATGACAAAAATGAACATGTATTGTTTACTTGTTGCATTTACGTCAGAAAATTAATACAAAGAATGACATAGTATTTCTATTGTGTGCTATTGTGTGTATTGTGTACAAAAATAACACTGCATTTGTACTTGTAAAAACACTTCTGTAGAAAAAAATATGTAAAGTGACATTAACTTTTATAGCAAGTTACTGTCAAACATTGCCTATTATAACTTCAACCTATACTGTACAATAGAAAAGAAATGTAGCCTATTGTCAATTACATTCGTTAAATTCTTATTTTAAGCATACACTGCTTAAAAATGCAGCACAACGTACTGTTCACTTAATCAAAAACAAAAAGATGGCATAAAAATATCCGGTTACAAAATTCAGTCAAACTTGAATTTGTTTCTTAACAAAAGACGGCACAGTAATCCATTCCTGTTTCAAAAGGCCACCGAATACACCCGCAACCAATGCAGATTAAGCAAGATAAACAAAAATTACAAAAGGTAATTCCCATTTTACATTTAGGGAGATCGTTGTCTTGGTTTTAAAGTACTTTTCAGCTAAACTGTTCACATTCAAGGATTTGATCAAGTGAGCCACCACATGGATGAGGAGCTGAGGTGATGCCAAGCTGCCAAAGAGAGAGAGAGAGAGAGAGAGAGAGAGCGAGAGCGAGAGCGAGAGCGAGAGAGAGCGAGAGCGAGCAGAGACATCGCAGAAGCAGTTTTGTAACTAACCACGCATTGATGCTGCATTTGAACAATAATTGCCTGCTTAATACTACTTTCTTATGAATAATAAAGAGCCCTAGTCATTGAAGTTTTATCAGCCTGAAACCAACTACAAAGCATTACTTAGGGCGAATGTTACAGTCTGGTAACTGTAAAGGCTACGTGTAGTCTAAACTACTACTACTAATAATAATAGTAATAATAATAACTTAAACCATCAGTGTTATTTAGGATTCAACCTATTTGTTTTTTAAAGCATCAGAGTAATATTCTACTCATCATTGGATTTAATGTCGCATCATGTCTGTTCTGCTACACACCACTTGCTATTTTTGTCTTCAGATATAAAAAAAAAATCCAAACACTGCTCTTTTGATGCGTCTCATCAGTAATTTGTGTTATGAGGAATCTAAAGCTAAATGCATACTGTCCATTTTTTTTTTTTTTTAAGTAACAGTATCATTGAAATACAATTTCAGTTACAGAACAATGAAAAGTATTATAAATTTACTGTGCGTTTTATTGTAAAATGAAGGTGAAAAAAACTCACTGTTTTGCTTCTCGTTTATTACGTTCCACATAACAAAGTCAAAACCAAAAATATCAGGGTAGAAGTTAACTTTTTAAGGCAGCAGTGAGGATTTGCTACCTGCCTGGAAAGTAGGTAGCAAAATGGTCTTATTCAGTAGCGGTTTATTCGACTAATAATTATATATAAAAATAATTAAAACTAGAACTGCCAGGCAGTTTTACGGCTTCCAATCTCAGCATCAGTTGGAAAATTTGGCAAGCTGTAGCATTGCAGCACAAGTGTCAGCAACAGATCAGTTTTGTGGAGTCGTTTCAATTCAAAATTCTGCATTAGTTTATTATCTCACGATGCTTTATAACTTTAAACACCATAGTAACAATGACCCCATCTTCACGCTGTAAGGAGTTATAAGCAAATTTTACATTTAACCTTAAGAAGAGGTCAAAGGTCACGATCAAAGTAATTTTTGAAGAGAGCATATATGGGTTCCTAAATGTGTTGTGTAGTAACCATAACCCTGTGTGCACTGTAAACTGTGTATCACAGTTTTACATTTGACCTTAGAGAGGTCAAATTCTGAAAGATTTTGAAAGGTTTTTAAAAAAACTTTGGAGTTAATACATTTTTCAACTGAAGCGGTTTTAAATTTAAGAAGAATGTGTAGGTCTGGTGGCCATCTTGTTTTACAAAAGAACACCATTTTGCCTGTTTGAATTCCAAGTTCAGTGTTAGTTGGTTGAACGGTTTTCAAACAGAAGCAGTTTGATGGTTGGGGCACGTTTCAGTGAATTTGGTGGCAGCCATTTTGATATTAAAATGTATCGCTGCAACTTATGCTTAGCAACTTGAAGCGGGTTTGGTTGTTGATGACATGCAATGTTTCAGATGAATCGGTTCACCAATGTTTTTAAAGAAATGCGTCAGGTTGCCATCTTGGATGACGCAGGAGCACAGTTTTTTTCTGCATCTGAACTGTAATCTACACGGGATGATACTTGCCAAGTTTCATGTTGATTGGTTACACCGCCTGCAAACAAGAGCAGTTTAAAGTTGAGGATAAACGACAATGAAAAAAAAAACAATAGGCTTCCCAAACCAGCTTGGAAGCCTGAAAATAAACACCTACCTACTATTTTAAATACAGTGACCCAAACTAACCCAAACTATCACATAGTAGGCCTATATTTAAATCAGAAAGTATTTATTGAAACCACCTTGTGCTCAACTAAGTAATGGAACTAATGCAGTTCCTTGTCGAAATGTATTTTGTTTTGTCCTTCTACAAAAATACAACCATATCTGTCATCTAAGCATTTGACATGCCATCGGTACTGTTAACCAGGTTATGTTTCATTGGTGCAAATTAAGTGGTATGAAATTATTCTTTTTTGTCTTCAGTTGTTGACTTGAGATTTCGGTAACTAACAAATCATACACACCTATAAAGACAGCGATTTAAAAAAAACAAAAAAACATGTGGCACAATATCGTTGAATCCTGCATTGTATGTCCTTATAAATTATAAGGTTACAAACACTAACGAGCTGTTTTGAAAATTAAAACTTATTCCAGCATGGTACCACTACATTTAAAAGATTCATTCAACGTGTTATACTAACTAGTTTGTTCATAAATATGTATGCTCGCACCCTGCCTTTTCACTGCATTTTTAAATGCTGTACAATTTTGAAGAAATTAACTAAGAAGTAATAACAGAATAAAGCACACATTTCACTAGTTAAACAGGAAAAGCACGTAAGGTAGTAGTACTCTATTATAAAAAGAAAACAGGTAAATAAATGCACCTCAGGATTGTATTTAGTCTGTTATGCGTACTGATAAAACAAGGAAGACTTTACTTGGATCATGGTAACGTTATAGCTAGCTATTTGCTTCTGTTTTTTTTTTTCATTATCAGAATTTTGATAAAGTAATAATTATCTACCTATTATGTGTTCATTTTTAGCGTGTGAAATCAGGGTTAACATTATAACAAAATCTCCATCACAGATTAAATTAGTGTTTTATAGACACTGAATAAACTTAATATCCTGTTGGTCATTGCCTGTAATATCTTATAAAATCGTAATGTTTTTAACAGTTATTTAATTTCACTTTTGGTCTATAAAATAAACTTCACACCTTTAAACTATATCCACGTTGTTCTGTACTGTAGGTATTTGTACTCCACTGTCCAATACGATTTGCACTGTGGGCCTCGCGAGTATCTACAGTCATGTACAAATCGGGAAGCTCTATTAGCTGTGGTTTCCTGCTTTATGAAACATATGCCAAATGTACATGTTAAGAAAAACAAATAACACCATCCCTACAGTGAAGTATGGTGGTGGCAGCATCATGATGTGGGGATGCTTCTCATCAGCAGGGACTGGGCATCTTGTTAAAATTGAAGGAAGAATGGATGGAGCAAAATACAGGGAAATACTGCAAGAGAACCTGCTTCAGTCTGCTAAAAAACTGAAGCTTGGGAGGAAATTCACCTTTCAGCAGGACAATGATCCCAAGCACAAGGCCAAAGCAACATTGGAGTGGCTCAAGAACAAACAGGTGAATGTCCTACAGTGGCCCAGTCAAAGTCCTGATCTCAATCCCATTGAGAATCTGTTGCACTATTTGAAAATTGCGGTCCACAAGCGTCGTCCAACCAACCTGAACAACCTGGAGCAAATCTGCCAAGAAGAATGGGCCAAAATCACTCTGACACTGTGTGCAAAGCTGGTACATACTTACCGCAAAAGACTTAAAGCTGTTATTGCAGCGAAAGGTGGCTCTACCAAATATTATGTGTGGGGGTTGAATACTTATGCAAGCAAGATATTTCAGTTTTTTATTTTTCTTAAAAATATTTCCCAACATAAAACCAGTGTCACCTTACAATAATTGATTCTGAGTTTCAGTGTTTTAAAATAAAATATCAAACAGAACGAAATTTCAATGTACCATATATATATATACAGACATGCTCAAATTTGTTGGTACCCTTACAGCTCATTGAAATAATGCTTCATTCCTCCTGAAAAGTGATGAAATTAAAAGCTATTTTATCATGTACACTTGCATGCCTTTGGTATGTCATAGAATAAAGCAAAGAAGCTGTGAAAAGAGATGAATTATTGCTTATTCTACAAAGATATTCTAAAATGGCCTGGACACATTTGTTGGTACCCCTTAGAAAAGATAATAAATAATTGGATTATAGTGATATTTCAAACTAATTAGTTTCTTTAATTAGTATCACACATGTCTCCAGTCTTGTAATCAGTTATTCAGCCTATTTAAATGGAGAAAAGTAGTCACTGTGCTGTTTGGTATCATTGTGTGCACCACACTGAACATGGACCAGAGAAAGCAAAGGAGAGAGTTGTCTGAGGAGATCAGAAAGAAAATAATAGACAAGCATGGTAAAGGTAAAGGCTACAAGACCATCTCCAAGCAGCTTGATGTTCCTGTGACAACAGTTGCAAATATTATTAAGAAGTTTAAGGTCCATGAAACTGTAGCCAACCTCCCTGGGCGCGGCCGCAAGAGGAAAATCGACCCCAGAGTGAACAGAAGGATAGTGCGAATGGTAGAAAAAGAACCAAGGATAACTGCCAAAGAGATACAAGCTGAACTCCAAGGTGAAGGTACGTCAGTTTCTGATCGCACCATCCGTCGCTTTTTGAGCGAAAGTGGGCTCCATGGAAGAAGACCCAGGAGGACTCCACTTTTGAAAGAAAAACATAAAAAAGCCAGAATGGAATTTGCTAAAATACATATTGACAAGCCACAATCCTTCTGGGAGAATGTCCTTTGGACAGATGAGTCAAAACTGGAGCTTTTTGGCAAGTCACATCAGCTCTATGTTCACAGACGAAAAAATGAAGCTTTCAAAGAAAAGAACACCATACCTACAGTGAAACATGGAGGAGGCTCAGTTATGTTTTGGGGCTGCTTTGCTGCGCCTGGCACAGGGTGCCTCGAATTTGTGCAGGGCACAATGAAATCTCAAGACTATCAAGGCATTCTGGAGCGAAACGTACTGCCCAGTGTCAGAAAGCTCTGTCTCAGTCGCAGGTCATGGGTCCTCCAACAGGATAATGACCCAAAACACACAGCTAAAAGCACCCAAGAATGGATAAGAACAAAACATTGGACTATTCTGAAGTGGCCTTCTATGAGTCCTGATCTGAATCCTATCGAACATCTATGGAAAGAGCTGAAACTTGCAGTCTGGAGAAGGCACCCATCAAACCTGAGACAGCTGGAGCAGTTTGCTCAGGAAGAGTGGGCCAAACTACCTGTTAACAGGTGCAGAAGTCTCATTGAGAGCTACAGAAAACGTTTGATTGCAGTGATTGCCTCTAAAGGTTGTGCAACAAAATATTAGGTTAGCGGTCCCATCATTTTTGTCCATGCCATTTTCATTTGTTTTCTTATTTACAATATTATGTTGAATAAAAAATCAAAAGCAAAGTCTGATTTCTATTAAATATGGAGCACGAAGCGCCAGCCAACAGAAGAGCCTCAACAAAAGAGCCGGGAGTCTAGCTGTGGGAGTCCAGCGAGGGGAGGCCTGCGCTGAGACGCTGTTCGACTAGATCCGAACCTACCAGCGCTCTGGAAGAAGCCATCTACTAGTCAGGTCTGTATCCTCCACCCCACTGCTCCTACTGTGCCTTTTGTCTTGCTTGTCCTGCTATGACTGTCTCTCACATCCCTGTTCTGTCCTCCCGTCCTCGTCCTCTGCCCTCCCTCCGCTGTTGCTCCTCCAACCCCTCTAACCTAATTTCTCTGCCTCTCCCCCCCTCCCGCACACTCTCTGGTGCACTCTGGAACTGTCACTCTTCTGCTAACAAAGCTGATTTCATCTCTGCCTTTGCCTCCCACCTCTCGCTCGATTTCCTTGCTCTCACTGAAACCTGGCTGTCCCCTGATAACACTGTTACTCCTGCTGCCCTGTCCTCTCTCTACGTCCTGTCCCATACCCCGCGTCTCACCGGACGGGGAGGTGGGACGGGTCTTCTCCTCTCTCCCTCCTTACTCTTTTCTGCCCCCTCTGATCTCACCTCCCTCTCTGTCACTACCTTTGAATTTCATGCAGTCCAACTAACCTCTCCCTGTCAACTCCTGCTCATTGTTTTGTACCGCCCCCCTGGGCCTCTCACTCACTTTCTGGATGAACTCGACTATCTACTCTCCTCCCTCCCCTCTCTGTCTACCCCGACTGTCCTGTTGGGTGACTTCAACATCCATCTCTCCAACCCCAGCCACTCTGCTGGATTCCTCCCTCTCCTTCACTCCTTCGACTTCTGTCTCTCTCCGTCCCCTCCTACCCACAAAGCTGGCCGTCAACTGGACCTCACCTTCTCCAGGGCCTGCTGCCCCTCCAACCTCTCTGTCACCCCCCTGGACCTCTCTGATCACTATTTCATCTCTTTTTCTCTGTCTCTCCCCCCTCTCCCTGCTCCTCCTACCCCCACTGTCACCTCTCGCCGTAACCTCCGCTCTCTCTCCCCCTCTGTCCTTGCCTCCACTGCTCTCTCTCACCTCCCTCCTATCGACTCCTTTTCACAACTCTCCGTAGACTCTGCTACCTCCACCCTCTTCTCCTCACTCACCTCCTCCCTCGACTCCCTCTGTCCCCTCACCTCCCGACCCGCTCGCCCCTCCCCTCCCCATCCCTGGCTCTCCTCTGTGCTCCGCTCGGCAAGAATCACACTGCGATCTGCTGAAAAGAAATGGAAGAGAACCAAACTCCCTGCTGCCCTAGACCTTTACCGCACTCTTCTCTCCTCCTTCTCCTCTACTCTGTCCTCTGCTAAATGTGCTTATTTCCAATCTGTAATCCAAGCCTCCACTAACAACCCACGTAAACTATTCTCTACCTTCTCCTCCCTCCTAAACCCTCCCCCCCCTCCTCCTCCCTCCTCTATCTCCCCTGACGACTTTGCCTCCTTCTTCTCTTCTAAAATCTCAGATATCCGCAAACTCTTTAACACCTCTCCCTCCCCCGCACCCCCTCCTGCTCCAACCCCTACACCCACTACATCCCCTACTAACTCGCCCTCCCTCTCCACCTTCTTGCCCCTCTCAGACTCTGACCTCTCCTCCCTGCTCCAGGGTCACAAACCCACCACGTGTGCCTTGGGCCCCCTCCCCACTCACCTCTTTCAAGCTGCTGCTCCTGCTCTACTCCCCTTCATCTCCTCCCTCCTCAACACCTCTCTACTTTCTGGCATCTTCCCCTCTGCCTTCAAAAAAGCCTCTATCACTCCCCTCCTCAAAAAACCTACCCTCGACCCCACCTCCCTCCAGAGCTACCGTCCTGTCTCCCTCCTACCCTTCCTCTCCAAAACCCTCGAGCGGACTGTACACCGCCAGCTCTCTGCTTTCCTGTCCAACCACTCTCTGCTTGACCCTCTCCAATCTGGCTTCCGCTCTGCTCACTCCACTGAAACCGCCCTTCTCTCTGTCACCAACTCACTTAAGTGTGCCCGAGCTGCCTCTCTCTCCTCTGTCCTAATTCTCCTCGACCTCTCTGCTGCCTTTGACACTGTTGATCACTCTATTCTACTATCATCTCTTGCTGACCTGGGGATCTCTGGCACTGCTCTGGCCTGGTTCTCCTCCTACCTCTCCAACCGCACTTACCAGGTAACCTGGCGTGGAGCAACCTCCACACCTCACCCTCTCTTGACTGGAGTCCCCCAAGGGTCAGTCTTGGGTCCTCTCCTGTTCTCTCTCTACACCCGCTCCCTGGGCCCCCTCATCGCATCCTATGGTTTCTCATACCATTTCTATGCTGATGATGCTCAGATTTTCCTCTCCTTCCCCACCTCTGACTCCACCATCTCCTCCCGTATCTCTACCTGTCTGTCTGCTATTTCCTCCTGGATGCACTCGCATCACCTCAAACTCAACCTCTCTAAATCTGACCTCCTTTTCTTTCCCTCCTCCTCCCCCTCCTCTGATCTCTCTATCTCTGTTCCTCTGGAATCTACCACACTCTCTCCCTCTTCCTCAGCTAAAAACCTTGGAGTCACCCTGGACCCCTGCCTCTCTTATTCCCAGCACATCTCCACTCTGGCACGCACTTGCAGATTCTTCCTGAGCAACATCCGAAGAATCCGACCCTTCCTCACCAACTATGCTACCCAGCTCCTGGTCCAGGCCCTGGTACTCTCCCGCCTAGACTACTGCAACTCCCTCCTGGCTGGCCTCCCTGCGTCCGCCACCCGTCCGCTCCAGCTCATCCAGAACTCTGCTGCCCGCCTGGTGTTCTCTCTACCTCGCTTCGCCCACGCTACTCCACTACTCCGCTCGCTCCACTGGCTCCCGATCACCGCTCGCATCCAGTTCAAGACTCTTGTACTAGCCTACAGATGCCTTGATCAGACTGCACCCAGCTACCTCCAGACCCTCATCTCTCCCTACACCCCCACTCGACCTCTCCGCTCCGCCTGCACTAGAAGACTGGCTCTACCTCCGCTACGCTCCCCTGCCTCCCGAGCCCGCTCCTTCTCCACCCTTGCTCCGCAGTGGTGGAACGACCTTCCTACAGATGTCAGGACTGCCCAGTCCCTGACCACATTCCGGCGCCTCCTTAAGACTCACCTCTTCAAACAGCACCTGTAGAACTCCTCTGTTGTATCCTGGGACACTATCACCCTTCATTTAAATATGCTTTATTTTGCTCTTATCTGCCCCCTATTTTACTGCATTTAATCCTGTACCTCAGAATATTGTAATCTCCCAAGTGTTTAATCTGTAGTATTTTGTACTTAATCATATCCTGATGTAACTATCACTACTTAATCATATCCTGATGTAACTTTCACTATTATCTGCTGTATTATTGAATTGTGGTTTGTCACACTTGAGAATTATTGTATTTCTTGTTCTTATTGTATGACTTATATTGTAACACTTGAATGTATTTGTATTTGCTTGCGATTGTAAGTCGCCCTGGATAAGGGCGTCTGCTAAGAAATAAATAATAATAATAATAATGGAATAAACAATGGCGGATCCCAATTACTTTTGTCAGTTTCAAGTTATTTCAGAGAAAATTGTGCATTCTTTGTTTTTTGTGGAGGGGTACCAACAATCTCATCTGTCCAAAGGACATTCTCCCAGAAGGATTTTGGCTTGTCAATATGCATTTTAGCAAATTTCAGTCTGGCTTTTTTATGTTTTTCTTTCAAAACTGGAGTCCTCCTGGGTCTTCTTCCATGGAACCCACTTTCGCTCAAAAAGCGACGGATGGTGCGATCAGAAACTGACGTACCTTCACCTTGGAGTTCAGCTTGTATCTCTTTGGCAGTTATCCTTGGTTCTTTTTCTACCATTCGCACTATCCTTCTGTTCACTCTGGGGTTGATTTTCCTCTTGCGGCTGCGCCCAGGGAGGTTGGCTACAGTTCCATGGACCTTAAACTTCTTAATAATATTTGCAACTGTTGTCACAGGAACATCAAGCTGCTTGGAGATGGTCTTGTAGCCTTTACCTTTACCATGCTCGTATTATTTTCTTTCTGATCTCCTCAGACAACTCTCTCCTTTGCTTTCTCTGGTCCATGTTCAGTGTGGTGCACACAATGATACCAAACAGCACAGGGACTACTTTTCTCCATTTAAATAGGCTGAATGACTGATTACAAGATTGGAGACATGTGTGATACTAATTAAAGAAACTAATTAGTTTGAAATATCGCTATAATCCAATTATTTATTACCTTTTCTAAGGGGTACCAACAAATGTTTCCAGGCCATTTTAGAATATCTTTGTAGAATAAGCAATAATTCATCTCTTTTCACAGCTTCTTTGCTTTATTCTATGACATACCAAAGGCATGCAAGTATACATGATAAAATAGCTTTTAATTTCATCACTTTTCCGGAGGAATGAAGCATTATTTCAATGAGCTGTAAGGGTACCAACAAATTTGAGCACGTCTGTATATATATATTACACCATTGTTCAGTAAACATTTAAGGAAAGGGTTCAAGTTTGTTCTAACTAAAGCAAAAACTGAGTGCCTGTGTAAGATAAGATCAGATGGTAAATTGTACATTTGTATTAATAAAATAACAAACCTTTAAACTGGCACATGATATCCTTTTACACTGTAACTAATAACTCAACAACGTGAAAGTACATTTTAATGGTAACCGTACTATCTCGTGTGAGGACACTTTGTGGACAGTAAATACAGGCAGTAGTCTTGATGCACATCACTAAGACACATTTCATATTCTCTGCTGAGATTGAAGATCTTCCCAATCGACCTCCTGTAAATGTCATACACAACAATTCTTCACATTTCTTTTACAATGTATTATAGGAGCGGGATACTGATGTTCTAAATGCTACTTGATAAAGGTTTTGCCAGGTGCAAAACGCACTCTGCATATTACCAAACAAATCACACACAAAAGTCAGATTTCTAGTTAAAAATAATGAATATATCAAAGATAACGTAATAATTTCTATTACATCTATTTTTGAGACATTATACAGTATCAACAAAACAATGCATTTCTACAAACACACAGTACAATTAACCTGTTTACATACCATACTAATATAAAAGAAATACATCTGTAGTAGCTCCCTTTTTCAAAGCATAACATATGGGAAAAGATCAGGCCAAAAGCTTTATTGCTTACAGTGTTTAGCACCTGCTTAAAAGGAAATCATAACTTTTAGTAAATGTAAAATATTACCAGTAAACAATACTGTAGAGTGTAAGGTTTGCTTGCCTACCACCCCATTCTTTGACATCTGGTGTACATTGTTTCCATGTTGCTGGGCTGACAGACACAGCTGCTCCTCTTGGCTCACTTTTAAATTATGCTTTTGACCTTCCTTGAAGAGAGTTAATCCCTCTTCTTTCTTCCTCCTTTGAGCTTGTGGCCGCAAATGCTTTCCAGAGAGAAACCACAAATGCCTAGGCTGCTGACTTCTATTGATCAAAAAATAATCTGTTCTGTCATACAGACAGGAATTTAGTTGTATTCTGAGCATGTCCAAATTGAAGATGTGCTGCTGCGCTGGAATTACAAGTGTAGCTTGCAGTTCAGCAAAACCATTATTGAAATATTGAAAACATTTGGGGATTTTATTTGCGTGTTTCTTTCTTTCTGAAGACCCACATAGATAGAACATGAATTCCTTTTGCAGACATCAAAAGATCTTTCCTTTTCTGTGCATAATTAGAGTGGTCTGAAACCTTTAAAAACCAGCAGTAGGCTTTCTGTTTGTTATTGAAACAGATGTAACACATGCATGTCCAGGTTACTTTATGGTTTGGCTAGTCAGTGCACCGCAGGTATAATGTTGTTAAGTAAGCTTTTCACCTTCCAAGAAGCAGTCATAAGTTTCCATTAAACATATGCTTTTTAAAATGGAGTAAAATAAACTAAATTTGCCTTGTCATATATATATATATATATATATATATATATATATATATATATATACACACACAATTATTTATTTATTTATTTTGCTGCCTCACATTTAAGTCATCTGGTTCCCTTTCAAGTACAAAATGTATTCCATTACACAGTGGGTTAATCTGTTATACCCAATTCAACTAAAAACTTCTACCAAAGCTGCATCTTATGCCCATGGCGTCAGCACGTCTGTTTCCGCCCCCATTGGGGACAAAACTGCGTGCAGGACGGCGCTGGTGCCATTTTCTATTCAGCCTTTTCAGCTACACAGAGAGTGACTCAGCATTTCGAGAGTGTGAACATTCGCTATCTTTGACCAGAAGCAGTCAGATAAGCTTGTCTTATTTTATTTTGATTTTTTTTTCTCCCTTGGGTGGGGCTACACATAAACATCCTGGAGCTGCAGACAGTTTTTATGGGCTTGCAGAGTTTCTTCCAAGAGGTGCAGGGGGGACATGTGTTGATCAGGATGGACAACACAACCGTGGTGGCTCACATCAACCACCAGGTCGGCCTGTGCTCACCCCATCTCCATCGGGTAGCCCACAAAATCTTCTTGTGGGCTCATGAGCACCACAGCCAGGGGCAGAAAACCACGCCGCAGACCGCCTATCAAGTGGAATCCCGCACGGCTCAGAGTGGAGGCTGATTTGGGACAGGTTCGGGAGAGCAGAGGTCGACCTCTGACTCCCTGGAATCTGCTCATTGTCCCCTCTGGTTCTCAATTCTGGGGAACGGGTCCGCTGGGAGTCGACGCTGTTGCACACAAGTAGCCGAGGACTTTCCTTTATGCCTTTCCACTGGGAGGATTGCTTCCGATCTGCCTGGAGAAAATCAGGCAGGAACGAGCCAGGGTGCTTTTAGTGGCCCCGTACTGGCCCAAGAGAACATGGTTCTCCACGCTGGATACAAGTGAGGCGTATTCCAAAGTTGGTGTTTGGCACATCAGGTTGATCCCACGATTTTGCCCCATGCCAGTCATTCTGCAGTTTTTGCAGGACGTCCCCCTTGACTCTGGAGGTTTACTTGGCAGCTATCTTGGCTTTCCATGTTAAAATTGACTCAGTGTCCCCAGGGGCTCGCTTTCTGGTTGGCCAGTTTCTGAAAGGGGCACGGAGGCTTCAGCCTCCTTTGAAGGACAAAGTTCCTCAGTGGCGGTTGAATGTGGTGCTGCGTGCACTCACAAAACCACCCTTTGAACCTCTGCATTCAGCAGAACCCAAATACCTGTCTCTGAGGACAGTGTTTTTACTTGCCATCACCTCTGCTAGACACATGAGTGAGATGCAGGCATTTTCAGTGGCTTGTTTATTCTTTGTGGAGCCTAGGACAAAGGTCATGCTCTGCACGAATCCGGCAGAGCGTGGACATTAGCGTATTACGTTGGCAGGACAAAAAGTTGGCGGCAATCCAAGCAACTGTTTATATGCTTTTTATCTAAGAACCAAGGTCAAGCCCTGTTAAAACACAGGCTGTTCAATTGGATCGTGGAGACAGTCAAGATCGCTTACGAGCAAGCCAACTTGCCCCCTCCAGAGACGGTCACAAATCATTCCACTAGGGGGTCTTGATATCTCTTGGGTGTTGTTTCATGGTGCATCGGTCGCTGACATTTGCGATGCAGCGGTGTGGGCCACTCCTCACACCTTCACAAGGTTTTACAGGCTTAATGTCCTGGATCCTTAGAACCCTGCCTTTGGAACCAGAGTGCTGAAAGCGGTGTCTCAGCTGGACTCAGAAGCACATGCATGAGGTAATTATGTGTTCTGTGGCCGTTACCGTGCCTTGTAATTGTGGCGAGCCATTGGTCTTGGCTGTTCTGCAAGTCATGTCCTTACTTACCCATTGTGTAATGGAATACATTTCGTACTTGAAAAGGAACGTTAGGTTACTATCATAACCCTGGTTCTCTGAAATAGAAATGTATCCATTACAATTTTTTGGTCGCTGCGTACATTCTATCCAGTAGGCTGAAGAAAATTTATGGCACAGAGCGCCGTCCTGCACACAGTTTGGTCTCCTGTGGGGGAGGCGACGTTGCGGGTGTAAGACGCAGCTTTGGTAGTTTTCAATTGAATCGGGTAGAATAGGTTAACCATTGTGTAATGGATAAATTTCAATTCTGTCTTAATTGGGACAGAACTCTGTGAGACGGTTCTTCCCAATGCTATTTATGTTGTTTAATTGGGGCGTCTATTTATTGAATTGGGATACAGTATTTTCAAATGATGAATTGCGTAAACCAGGTGCACAATTACTTGGACGACTGGCTCATTTGTGCTCAGTCTCCAGTGCAGGCAGAGGCCCACACGGAACTCGTCACTGACCACCTTCATTGGTTGGGCCTGTCTGTGAATTGTGCAAAGAGCCAGCTCACACCCTCGCAGTCTGCCTCCTATTTGGGAGTGCGGCTGGACTCCAGGTCCATGCTGTCCACTTTGTCAGACGATGGAGTACAGAGAATAGCCTCTTGTCTGAAGCTTTTTCAGTTCAACAGAAAGCTCACAGTAGTGATGTTCCAGAAGCGTCTGGGCTTGATGGCAGCAGCTTCCAAGACCCTTCCTTTGGGTCTTTGTGTATGCGCCCTCTCCAGGTCTGGTTTAACAGCAGGGTTTTTCAGCTCACATTGAACCCTGTCTGGAGGCGCTATCCTGGTGGACACAGCTGCTTAGGCCTAATGCTGGGCAGCGTCACCAGAAGGGAGGTCCTCACCATAGACGTGTACAGCCTCAGCTGGGGCGCTGTGTGGAATGGCAGGGGAGCGCAAGTGTGGAGGCTTCACCCAGTGGTGGTGAGCCTCATTTGGCAATGGTTTGGGAGGGCACAGATAGACATCTTTGCCTCCCAGGAATCAACCCACTGTCCCCTCTAGTTCTCCATAACAGGAGCTGGGGACCGGCTGGCAGTAGATGCCTTGGCACACCAGTGGCAGAGGCAGCTGCTGTATACCTTTCCACTGCTTGCCATGCTCCCGCTGTGCCTGGAAAAGATCAGGCAAGACCGGGTTAGGGTGCTGTTCGTAGCCCCTTACTGGCCCAGGAGCTCTGATACACCTCCTGGTCAGCCAGCCCCACAACATGTCCCATGGCAATTGTACTGCAATTATTACAGGACCTATTTGATGAGGGGAAATCCCCCTCTACAGTAAAGGCATTTTTTGGCAGTGCAATTTTTAATGAATGACAATGCCTATGAAAGACATTGTCCCTCGTTGGAGGCTTAATGTGGTGCTTGAAGCACTTATGAAGCCCCCTTTTGAGCCCTTGCATTCAGCTGAGTTGAAGTACTTATCGTTGAAAGCGGCTTTCTTGCTTGCAATCACATCCGCTAAGCTTCAGGGTCAACCCTTACAACATAACATAGAGGTGAGTTCTCCCTCAATTTTTTAGCCCTAGCTACTTGTAATGGGGTTCCTAATGGTAATGTGCAAGGTAGCCTTGCTTAACCTTGTGGCATTCCGGCTGGTGCAATATTGCCTTGCGACAGCTTTGGTGTTTCTACCCATTAGGTGATGGTTACATTTCATACTTGATAGGGAACATTAGGGTTTTATCATAACCCTGGTTCCCTGAAATAGAAATGTAACCATTAACCTTCAAGGTCAATGCACCCATGATTGCAACAGTCTTGAAGGAAAAATGATGATGATGTCTGTGTCTGTAGTCCAGTTATGCCCTCGGGGTGGGCACGATTGTGTCAGTTTTGTTATATTTTATTCAGGTTATTTTAGGGTCTTTTAGGATAAATACCCATTAGGTAATAGTTACATTTCTATTTCAGGGAATGTTTTTTTTCCATTGTTTTATATTTAGGCACACATTCATTTTGAAAAGATCTAAACAGATCAAACAAAAATGTATTTGGGAATGTTAACAACTCTGTTTAGGCCAGTTGGTTCTTGGCTACTTGAGTGTTTTTTAGGAAAAAAACTAATGATGACTGCTGTCAAAGACCTAGTTCATAAAACCAGTATTAAAGCCATGCAGTGTTGTTTGTAATGAAGCTTTGTGGTTTTCTGTTTAATGCTGAAGGGGGGATTATTAATCTTTGAAGCTTCTCTGGAGGACTTTGATCTAATCTTTGGGTTTACTGACAGAATGCACTACTTCTACATTCAATTTGTAGTTGGTTAAAGCCATTTTTTTTTTTACTGCCTTCATTCCAGGGAGATAATAGTCGTGTAATCCCTGGGGTTTTGTGCTGCTGTGCTCCAAAAATCCAAAATTTGAATTGAATGTGCCAAGAACTAGGTCACCAGAACTGTAGAGTCTCCACCAGAAAGAGGATTTGTAACAAATACTGAATTACAGGGTCTAGATTATTATCCTATATTTGTTATTGAACATCTGCTGAAAGCAGACAGACAGAATCATCCGAGTCATAATGTTATCACAGGCAGGTTTATATAATTAAGAGTTTCATAGAAAAACAACTAAGAATTATCTTCTGACAACATAATCATTGATAATAATAATTACATATCATCCACGTAGACACAGTTGTGTAGTGTTTCAACTAAGTGTTTCACATGCTATTTAATATGTATAAGGGGGGCTTATTGGTTTATTAAATATTCTCTATAGTGCACACGTAATATAACAATAGGGAAAGCTTATTCAAATTGCAGTAAACATTTTTCACAGGGTACTTTAAACAAATGAAAACATTTTTGTTCCCTTTTTAATTTGTATTCCCCATGGGGATCTTTTATTGAGTGAATAAGCACATAAACCCTCAGGAGTTTACAAGCACAACATGCAGTGACATATACCTTTTCACCTCACCATGTAATTTGCACAGTTTCTTTTTGACAGTCTGTACTTTTATCATTCAGTAAAAATAAAATATGCCTCTTGTTCTATGCCAACTCAAATCTGTAATCTTTTTAAAAATGGCAAGGAATTCTGTGTTGAGTTCTTAAAACATTAAATGAACTGGTTTAAGGATAAAGCCATTAAATATTAACTTTATTTAGTTTTGCAGTGTTTTAAAATAGTGCTGCAATCGGTAACCTAATTTCTTATTCGATTTATCGTATAGGCATTTATCAATGATAATCAATGCATTGATGTTTTTTTTTTTTTTTTTTTTTAACAGAAGATCCAATAACTAAAAACACTATTGTGCATAATAGTTAAACAAAAATGCACAAGTTACATTCATTTTTTTTCAAGAATTTCTTTCAGTTTTAAGTGATACTTCTTGGCTTAAATAATTAAACAGGACATTCAGAAAACTACATTAAGAGATGTTTTTAATGGAACTAAAGCAAAATAATATATAGTGATTTTAGAGGGTGACTTCAGCTGGAGAAAATGGTGTGCCTCAAATTCTTTTAAAGTATAAAGGTGTGCTGCAGCAGAAATGTTGGGGACCACTTATCTATAGTTGAAAAGTGTTCTGAATTAACTTTGTTTAAAGAAATAGAGAATGTGTGTTATTTTATGTTTGCTAAACATCAAATGTTTCTTATTTTTTCAGTCATAGATCTGTTTTTTCTTTTTGAAAGATTTGGTTGCAGTGGTTTGGTAATTTTATTTTATTTTTATTTTTATTTATTTATTTATTTATTTATTTATTTATTTATTTATTTATTTTAAATTTGGAATCGCCAATTGTTTTTTTTACCACATTTTCTCCCCAATTTGAAATGCCCGATGTTAAGCCTGGCTCACCGCTGCAACCCCCGGGAGGGATGAATACGAGCACACGTGTCCTCCAAAACGTGTGCCGTCAGCCATCCACTTCTTTTCACTCTGCAGGCCATGCAGCTACATTTAGAGCTACAGTGTCGGAGGACCACGCAGCTCTGGGCCGCTTGCAGACAGGCTCGCAGACGCCCGGCCAGTTTACAGGGGTCACTGGTGTGCGGTGAGCCGAGGACACCCTGGCCAACTTAAACCCTCACCACCCCGGGCAGTGCCCCCTGAGATCTCCCGTCCACAGCCAGCAGTGGAATAGCCTGGACCCAAACTGGCGATCTCCAGGCTAAAGGGCATATCCATACGGAGTGCCTTTACTGAATGCGCCACTCGGGAGCCCCTAATTTATAAAATTCAAATCTCAAATTTCATTTTGTTTTTCATTAAATATCGTGGTTTCCAAAAACAGCTCTAGCCCTAACAAATGCTGGTTCCATCAAATTCTAATTGTTTTTTTTTTATGCACACAGTCTCTGCTTCTGTGTCTAATCATTATCTAAAATTCTGATTGCTGATTTTCAGGACATCTTCTAAACCAAGGCCTACGGCATCAACTGTGGCAAGTTTTGTGAGTGGGAACAGTGTTCTCTCTGCCAAAATCTATTGTGCTCTCAACATAGTCAACAATCATAACTCTTTCAAGCAACCTTTTTCATCTGATGTTTCATCTGATCTGATGCATCCAAATTCAGCTGAGTTGAAAGCAAGACAACATACCTAACCAGTCAGAATCGCACCATACTTCACATCTCTCATGTTGTCAAAAGTGAAGTCTGCAAATAACTATGTCCTGTTGTTTGATGAAAGTCTGAATAATCATCTACAGTCGAAACAGTTGGATATGCACATTCGCTTTTGAGACAGAGATTTGAGATTTTTAGACTCGCATTTCCTTGGACATGCACTTCCTGATGACCTGCTTGTGTTTGAGGCAGCTGTGACTGTAGGAATTTGTGGCATTTTACAACTATCCATGGGTGGCCCCAATGTAAATTGGAAGACGTTCGATATGCTTACAACAAGCCTTGAGGAGGAAACTGGCCATTAACTGCTTAATGTTGGGAGCTGTGGACTTCACGGAATGCATTCAAAACTGGTAGCAGCAAAACCGACTGGGGCGTGGAACAAACTGAGTTCACTATTCTGGCTGTTTAATGACTCCCCAGCTAGGCGTGAAGACTTCACAAAAGTCAGCAATTCCAACATCTTTCCGAAGCAGTACTGTCAGCATCGCTGGTTAGAAAACATTGACATTATAGTAAGAACTATTGAAATGTGGCCACATGTCCAGACATGCGTCTCCAGTGTTAAGACTCATACAGTACGCATCCCAAGAACAAATCTTTCAGTGTTGTTGAGGAAAGCTGCAGTGATCCCATGTTCCTCGTCAAAGCCAACATATTTCTGTCCATTGCTAGAGATTGTGTGCCTTTTCTAACAAAGTATCAAACGAACAAGCCCATATTGCCTTTCCTTGCTGGTGATTTGCTCAAAACTGACAGATTTAATGCACTGATGCATCGCAGCTGATGCCATGAAAAGGGTGACATCTGCATCAAAGTTGTTCTTGGAGGATTTGACTGACAGTTCTTCAAACCATAAAGAAGACACTCTAGTGAAGTTGGGTTTGTTGCAGAAAAAATGCTCAAGGACTTTAAAGTCCAAGAAGAAAATCTCAGAAAAAGATGTCTCCGCAGTGAAAGCAGACACAAAAAATGTCCTCCTTACTAATGGAAGTCTGGAAGAAGTCTTGAAGTCTTGAATTTTTATCTTAAAGTGTATGAACATTGGTCTTTCCTTGCCCTTGAAGTTTAACATTAAGTTGATTTCAAATGACCTGTAATGTCCACCAGATAATAAAACTTGAGAAGCCAGTTGCAGTCTGAAAGTTCAGGATGTGTAACACTTTTCATTTCAAGGAATGTCTTTACTTCTTTTAAGCAGGCAGCAAAGCAAGCTAAAACTTTGCCACGGGACAGCCAATGTGCATTGTTGTGCATCAAAAGTCAAGGATACTCACAATCCACTTCTTAAGGGACTGGACTTGACGGTGATTGAGGACGGGCAAGTATCCAATTGACAATATGCACTACCAATTCCATTACATCACAAAGTTCTACTCCACACGACTGGGCACAAAGTGCTTCCTGGTGCATAATACAGTGAAAGCTTAAAATAGGATGTTTCTGTTGTTCTGACAAAAGAGCAACAAATCCCTTGTGTTGACCCATCATGCTGGGTGCACCGTCAGTGCACACTGAAACAAGCTTCCCTAACTGTATCTGCTTCTCGCTAACAAAATCCAGCACAGTTTTAAGTATGTCTTCGCCTCATGTTTGATTTTTCATTGGCAGAATTGCAAGCATTTCTTTTCGTACTAAGTTGCCACATATTTATTGCCCGAGAATACATAGTTGTGCAACAGCACAGACATCTGTTGACTCATCCAAAGCAAACTAAAAATATGTAGCAGAACTGATATTTTCTATTTGCTGCTTGTCAACCTGATCCGCCATTTTCACAGCTCGATTGTGAACTGTTTTTGCAGATAAAGGCATATCTTGTATTTGCTGCAAGATTTTGTCTTTGTTGGGGAATTCTTCAAATAGCTCTTTGGCTATATTAAGCATACAGCTCTTCACATATTCGCCATCAGTGGAAGGCGTACCTTTGCAAAAAATCTCTAAAGAGCCTGTGAAGCTTGCTGAATTTAAGTGCCAGTAGTTTGCTTTGCCCCGCTTTCATTTTTCTTTGCATCTCCTCGCAGGCCTTTATCCGTGCCTCATCTTCTGGGTATTTTGCTGCAAATGCAGCATGTTTCGTCATGAAATGTCGTTGTAAAATCTATACATTTTTTTTTTTTGAAGCCAGTCGTTCTCTACATAAGAGACAAAGTGGAAATCCTGCCTTCTCCACAAAGATGTACATATCAGTCCATTCCAGCTGAAAAGAACGGTATTCCTCATCCGACTTCTTTCTTTTTGCCATTTTTTAAATTAAATTAAAGACCTCTGAAAAAACGTGTGCGTATTGCTTGTTGACAGATCTCTCAACTAATCAAAACACGATGTAACAGAATCCAGGAATACAAGCACCAGTAAGAGAAGTGGGTAGGTGGATGTAAAAATAAATAAATAAATAAATAAATAAAGTGAGATACCACTTCCCGTGTTAGTCATTTGTAGATGTGTGATCGCGCTAATAGTACGTTTTTAATTGTTTTTTTTTTGCTTGTTTTTGTGTGTGTATTTGTGAATGACTTAGAGAGCCATATTTGGTTACTTGAACCAGGTATGCCAAACCCTGCTTTATAGGAAGAAAGTTGTATATTGTCTTCAGACAGACATTCTTAATTAACATATAAGAATCAGCTTTGTTTGTCTTTGACAAGGCTGTAAAGATCAGCACAGCAGGTAATCCCAACTATTCCCCAATTTAAACTTTACGACCCTCTGTTACTAATATCTAGTCCTTTTGAAGTAGCTCTAGAACGTTATGGGGGAATGAAGGGGGAAGACAAACTTAATTAACATCACATCATCTCAAGTCTCATTATTTAAGACTTAAAATGTAATTTTATAAAATACATTAAATTACAATTACGAATTTCACCCACAATAGTAAAGTGGACTTTAGTCTATGGATTCATAGAAGAAATGGCATGATCTACAGTGTAGGAAAAAAGTTTTAGTCAGATAAAAATACATTTGGATAATGTAAAGAGACTTGTGGAATGTTCATCTTGACAGAGTTAATGCCAGCAACAAGTGAGTGGGGTAGAGTGGACCAGTGGATCAAGTCTTGTTTAATATGTTCTAGTCATATAGGAAAGATACATTATTATATGGGAATGTATATGTTATAGCTACATCATTATATAAATATACCTTTTTTTTCCTATAGGTTTGTAAAATAATTATTAGGGGTGGGCATCGATATGAAAATTGTATATCGATATCGTGCACGTATTTTGATATCGATATCAATAATATTGAAGTCTGCCAAAATACAGAAAACCATTATAACACAATTGCAATATGAAACATATACATATAGGCGTTAACAGATATTTACATAAGAAAAGCAATAACTTACTTTAACTTAGTATCTTAATATCCATGGAGAAAAACAAGGTCTTGTTAAATTGTTTTACTATTCCATGCCATCATCAGCTACCTCAAAACCGAAATATTTATATACTGTACTTCACTGCGCAGGCTAGCCAATCCGGAAGTAATTTAATCTTCTCTAATGCACTACACATTTAAATGTATTAAGTAGCCTACGGTGTCAAGCTGAATGTTGCATTATTTTGTGATGTGTTTTGATGTTTTAAAAGCACATCTAATTTATAATACCTAAAGTTCACATTTTAAAAATACATTACTAATAGTGTGAGTAGTCACATGGAAAAAAAGCAGTGAACCACTGACGCATGCGCAGATCTCAAAATAATCTCAAAATTGTTAATCGGTTTCTTAGAAAAAGAAAAACACCAATCAATGGAATAAAATGGTTAAATAATACTTTAATGTGTGATGTTTGCCTACGACTATGCAAGACTAACAGTGATTGGTATGTATAGGATTTGTTGTATCTTAATTAACTTGATTATACTGCGTTTGTATTTTTAGCAGTATTAGCAATAAAAAGTATGTCTCTGCGAGCGTACGTGATTTTTTTAATCCCACGATATCGCGATATGGAAATTATTATCAATATCGATATCATATCAAAATATCGATATTGGTGCCCACCCCTAATAATTGTATTTACAAATATCTTAAAACCCTCTTGATTTCTATACAATTTAGGCTTGAAATGTTTTTAGAAGCATTTTACAAAAGGTCCTTATGGAATAATTGTACTCTTAGTAATTCGATGTGTGTTGATTAGCATATATTACATTTATGTTACCCCACTGTAGTGATATCTGGCCCCAGGGTGTAGTTCAGAGATCATTACCAAAAAAAAACATAAACATAGATTACATCTCTTAATGCTAGCGTGATGTCTGCTCTGTTTTTCTATCTCGTGCAGCAGTTCGAGTTATTCAGGGCCTTACCTCCCAACTGCATAATTTCCCTTAGGTATAGATCCTCTCAGAAGCAGTAGATATTAGGGCATATGCCATTTATCAGCTCAGAGAGAGAACTTTTGAAGCCTGTTCTTCACCACAGCTGTGTTTTGTGTCCCCACTGCTAAATATTTACCCATTCTGTATTTCCACAGACTCACATTTCAAGACTTCCTCCTGGAGCTGTCGCGGGGCAGTCGCTTGCCATTGAGGGAGGGGTGTGCAGGCTGGGGAGCCCCATAAACTGAACTCAGCAGACTGGTGTAAGAGCAATATGTGCGGTCGCCATGTGCCGGCACGCTAATAAGCTTTAGTGTTTTTAACAGGTGTCTTGGAGTTGTAAATATTCTGATCTTTAGTGCACTATGACTTAATATGCTGCTGTACACTAAAACCCTTGTTGTATGCTGCTTTTTGTTTGGGTAGAAAATAAAGCAACTCTCGCCTCTAGTTTACATGAAGGTAAACCTGGTGTTTCACACAGGAGCTTCTTTTTTGTGTGTAAGCACTGTATTTGCCATATGATCTATGATAGTGTAATAGCGTGGGTTCTCGCTGTTCCTTTTTTATTTGCTTAATATTTTTATTTACTTTTGAATCTGTTACTAAAACGTTATGATAGAGAGATAACATTCTGACGATGTCCAAACCTGGCAAAAAAGTATAAATGGGTACATGATGTTATTTTTCTTTTAGAATGTATGTTATTTGGACTTTTGTATGACTGTCAGGAGGAAATATTCTGTTCTGTCATTTAAAAAAGATTGTAAAATGTTTTATTCGATATGATTGTTATTAGGTACACCTTATATTGTGTTTAATTAATCCTAATCTAAAACTTAATTTCATATTTTCATTGTATGCATAACTCATTCTGACCATCCTGTAAACATAGGCATCCTTCAAATAATTATTCAACAAGGTTTAGCCATCTTAATTCATTAATAATGTATGAGCATGTCAATAAATGTATTGAACTGCATTGCACTGACAGATATGCTAATGATTTATAAATGTGTCCCTAATATATTTCTACTCTGATGCATTATGAGCATCAGCAATTTACTCAAAGCCTCCACTAGTGTTTTCTACTATTATAACAAACATGACTTGCATAAAGATGGAAAAACATTGCGTGAAATAGCTCGCATCACTTGATTTTCAAGGTGTGGTATCCGAAGCATAATCAACAAGCAGAGAGAAACATCATCTGTAATTGACAAACCCAGGACTGGAAGACCCACAAAGCTGTCTAACAAGGATGAACAATACTTGAATATAATATCCTTAAGGAATAAAAAGAAGGCAAGCGTTGAATTGACAACAGATCTGGCAGAAGGCACAGGTGTCATTGTTCATTCATCAACAGCCCAAAGCACCTTTGACCATTGTTCCATAGTCCAATTTTTGTGTTCTTGTGCATATTTAAGCCTTTTAGCCTTGTTCCCCTTTCTTAACAGAGATATTTTTACTGAAACGCATCCTTTAAGTCCTGATTTCAAGATTGACCTTCGTACTGTTGATTTGATGCTTGTCGTCTTTCTATTCCTTAAGAATATTATCTTCAAGTATTGCTCATCCTTGTTAGACAGCTGTTTGGGTCTTCCAGTCCTGGGTTTGTCAATTACAGATGATGTTTCTCTGTACTTGTTGATTATGCTTTGGATACCACACCTTGAAAATCAAGTGATGCGAGCTATTTCACTCAGTGTTTTTCCTTCTTTATGCAAGTCAAAGTTGTCTAAGACTTTTGCACAGCAATGTGTGTGTGTGTATACATATACATACATACATACATACATACATACATACATACATATATGTGTATATCATTATATACAGGCGCGCTTTGACTTACGACGCACAGCACTTACGACACTTTTGCATTATTACCCTGCTTCGACTTTACGATATCAATACGGCATTCACGACACGACGAGACACGAGCCATGCGTCATGTGCGCATGCTCGGTGTCTGAACCGCAGCACCTGTCGTGGTCGCCCTGACTCAGTCACTTAGCGTTTGTTTTTCTATGCAAGAAAACTGTTTTTTTTAGAATTTATTTGCCCTTAACAATGTCTGATAAGAGCAATGGACTCAAAACGAAACCTAAGCTGTGAACTCTGTCACATGATGAGGAGCTTAACTTCAGGCGATCGTATTTCCGGCAAGGAGTACCGCATGCAGTGCCTACAAAGGTACCATGAAATGTATGTTCCTGTCAGGACAACTGACAAAAATGCTTATTCACTGCCAAACATGAACTACTTTAGATGTGTAATGGCTGCAGTATAGGATACTGACCTGAGGTTTAGGGTTTCGATGTTGGGAGAGGATTATTCATTGTTTTATTAACAATAATATGATAACCAATCAGAGTGCAGTGTCCTGACAGGAACATTTGGTGGTACCTTTGTAAGGACAGTATAGCATACACACAGCTGAATTCGTCATTGGAAAGCCCTGAATCTGTACTTTTAAACAAGCCAGGTAGGTGCCCGAGTAACATGCTCGTAATCACCGGGACGCCGGCGCCCCGAAATCAGCGGGCTGAGTGTAAAGAGTTAAATAAATATTTGCATGAGTACAATATAACGGGTCATTTTTGTAAAAATATATTATCTGGCCAGAGTCAGGAATGTAACCCCAATTTATAACATTGTTCCTGTGGGAAAATGTGCTTCAAGTTACGACGCTTCGACTTACAACGTGACTTTCAGGAACCAATTGTGTCATAAGTGCGAGGACTGTCTGTATACTGAGCATCAAAAGAGACTTATTTCTTGCATTTGAGCATCTAAAGAAACGTATCATTTATATTTGAGCTTTGGATAAAATACACTAGATGTGATTGAAAAAACTCTGTTTTAGAGCAGGTGCCGTGACTTTTTATTGAGCTGATTAACAATTGACATCACAAAGATGCTGCAAAATTATCTGTTGATCTTGGGCAGGTGTTGTGACTCTTGGTCTCGAAGTTCATGGCCTGTCATTGACAGAGTGTGTCTGGTTATACCGTCTCGCCAGGTTTGGAATTGCTGGCTGTGAGCACCCAAGACGACGAGCCACAGTATGCTGCCCAAGTCCAGCCTCAACATGCCGATTGCACGAAGGCGCTGCTCTCTTGACAGACATGGCATATTGTTTTTTTTTCTGTGATTTTCTTTATTGCTTTTATTCAAGCTTGCAATTCAACAGCTGAAATCACTCCATATCCAGTGTCCAATCAACTGTCTCACTAATTAGGTGATTAAGTGCATATGCTTCAGTCATAGTCACTCAAGTGTGTCATGGTCAAGGATGAATGATCGAGTGATTAAAAAGAAACCAAAAACATTTCGTCAATGTCCAGCATTTATATACCTTATTTTTTCGAAAATAAATGTGTTATAATAGTGATGTTTCTTTTGATGCTCGGTGTATATATATATATACACACACACACACTAGTCAAAAGTTGACGTCGAGGAAATTAATGAAAAGCACTATGTAGTAATCTCAGTAATATACTTTTTAAGTTCTTGCTAATGCTAATGGGACTTGGCACACTCAGTCTAGTAAAGATGCCATCCAAATGCTGTTTCCTAAATTCAGTCATTGACTGATTAAGGAGGCTAGGGTCTTCGATTTGCACTGTGCTTTAATATTTAAAGTAAATGGACAATACAAAATAATTCTAGTAAATTTGACCTTGTATTAATTACTGTCATTACTGGAACACAGAGACAATGAAAACACGAGTCCTGGAAGAAACAGTTATTGGTTACGTTCATAAAAGAGGAAGGGTGAACAAACTTATACAGGACCATTTTAAACGGTACATCAGTCTTAACATTTTAGGTGTCCATGTCAAGTTGTAAAATTTCAATTGAAGATAGCTTTTTTCAATGTATAATGAAGTTTTCAGTAAGTAAATAAGGAGCTAAATGTGCAAAATGCTTTCTATTAAAGGGACAAATATGTAGTTGCTCCATTTGACATCTGTTTACTGGAGAATCAGTTCTGGGCATTAATGAAATGGGTTACTGAATTCAAGCAATTAGGATATTATTATTTTGTTTTTTTACATTTGTGTTTCATTGTAGTTTTTCAGAGTGTTCCCTTTCGTATTTTATTTTTTAGAAACAGTAAGAAGAAAAATGTGTGCTGAGCACCCTGCTTAGCAGTAAGTGCATTTCCTGTTTTGCATGTCTTGTTGGTGGAATGGCACTGCATTAGTTTGCACTTCTTACATTTCTGTTGCAGGATAAACCTTGTCTCCAAAACATTGCCAGGTTTGAATGCATGTGCTATTTTTATCCAGTATCAGAACTGCACATTTATCCTAGAATTTAGACTTTGTAGGCCTATCAACATTTATAAGTTTATTCTGTTATAACCAAGCAGTGCTACGATCTTAGAGAAACTACATTAAAAAGAAACTGAAACAAGAGAGTCATTTGCACCTTTTCACAAACTCCAACAAAACATAGCTTGCAAAACAGCAATTGGAAACTCAATGCCTTCCTCTGTGTCAGATTTGTTTGCTTACTGTGCGGGTTACTTTTTACTGCGATTTGTCAAAAGCACCATTATGGTGTGTTGCAACTTGCCAATGTCCTCAAATATTGTATCTACCTTACTGATGTTAGGAGAGGTACAAATAAAGCAAGAACATAATGTGTATAGCAGGTTTTGTTAGCTTTGGTTTTCAGATAAAAAAGGCAATGACAGACTACAGGGTTATGATAGACTACATGTAGTGCCTAATTCTGCATAGTATGTTTCCTGCTATACTTTAGGAAAACCGTTAAGATCACAATACATGGAATGCGCCACATGAATGATGTTTTATGCCTTCGTTTTGTAACAGGTGTTTTTTCTTAGATGCCACGTTTTGATTTTAGACATTATTAAAGTCTGAGCATTAAACCAACTTCAACTTCAATGAACTTTAAACTTTAAATATATGCTGATGTAAACCATTAACTGCTGGGGCACGGTAACATTTTGAAATTATCCTCTTGTGAGTGTAAAATAATAAATAGTTTTCTTTATCTTGTATTTGATAGTCAAAATGCTTGTCACCTTACTCCTTGATGTTAAATTCTCTGTAATGCCTTGCCTTTGAAAGTATAACTTTGTTGTTATTTATTTTTCCACCCACTAGTAAGGGTATAACATGAAAGTAATCACAGCACTCAAATGTCAGGATATCATTCTGAGATGTGCTTTAACTGGTCCTGCTAAAGAAAACCTTGGACGGAGTGGGTTAGATTTTTCTTGAATTTTGTCTTTATGAATTGGTGATGTTTTATTAACATTTGTACTTCTTAAAATGGATGTCAACATGTATTTTGGTATGAGCAGCATTCTTTATATGCCTTGCCTAAGAGTAGTGTTAGGTGTCATAGCAGTCACCAGGGAAAGACTCACCTGATGCGCATTATTACAATCATAAACCTTTCACTTGATTTTTTGCACCATATAAAAATAAAATCGAGCAAGTGAAAAAGACTGTGTACCTCTCTAAAGCAGTTTGGAAGAGTGAGATTTTTTTTTAATTAGTTATGGATAATCTTTGAGATCTATATATTTAGTATATTCTTCTGTTTTATTAAGTAATACAATACTTGTGTAATGTTGTGTAAAACGGATTTGCCTTGACTGATCATGTGAAATATATGAAAAATATTCAAATAATTAAATCATCACAATTTGATCACCACAATTAAACTTTTTCTTGTGGCTTTTTTGATTGTAATGATATTGGCAGTTTACAGGAGATCTAAAAGAAGGAATAAGGATGCAATTATCCGTGCTGTTGGAGGGGCATGTTATTCAGCACATTAATTGATATACTTACAACAGAATGTCACATTCAGCACAAGCAGTCTGTTAAAAATGCTATTGTTTTTTCCTTTGAAAAGGGATACCACAGGCTGTATTCTGATCACAGCGCAAATGCGAGTGCAAGCGCGAATGGCGCTTACCCCCGATTCTGTGGTGCATCAATGGAGTGAAGACATAAAAGAAAAAACCCACTACGCTGAAATGGTATTCTGAAGACATGTCTTGCTCTGTTATAGAGCACCTGCCCCATCACCACATGTCGGCATTAATTTCGGGGTGTGGTATCATTAAAATATTCGCCAAAGCAATTCTGATGACAGCGCAGTGGAGTCCCAAATGGATAATTGAGCACTGTCTTAAGACACGCTGAAACCAGGTTTATTTAGTGGTGCAATCAGGAACTTTAACAATTAAACACACTATATAAAGCAAAGTAGTCCTAATAAGCAATTGCTATTGTCATGTTACTATGCAATCTAGGCAGGAAAGTAAAATACTACACACTGTAAACAAGAGAATGGATGTCTCTAAAAAGGCTAAAAATATGTCTGCAGCAGATCGTGTAAAGCAGTATGCAGCAGGAGTTTTACACAGCGGTGGAGGTAAGCTCTTCTGTACGTCCTGCAACGTTACTGCAGATCACTACCGAGAAACACGCTTGCACTGGGTTTTTAATTTCATCCAAATCACACTTTTGGAGAAGCCACTCCCTGCGAGGGCAGATGCGATTGACTTTAACCACTGTGTTTGCGATTGCACTCATTTAATCAGAATAGAGCCCCACATCTTTAAAACAGGACTAGCCCAGGGGCACTCAAGGTGTATCAAATGCTTCTTGCGCAGCAAGACCTTAAATTCAAACCAGACTCTGAAGATCAAAGCCACAGCCCCCGACCGACTTACAGCTATCCTCTGAGGCTGCAGCGTCTGTTGGTGTAAATCATACAGCCCCAACTTTCAAGTGAGCCTGTCAATGGGCTGCCTCCATTACAAGTGCAGCAGGGTATCTAAACACCAAATACACAGAATCATTACCTTGCCTCCTAGAGGGTCAGCTCAAAGATTTTGTTTTCAATGGGTTGTTGTTTATCTAAATATAGACTATGGGGGAAGGAGCCTTAATGGTCATTCACCTTACTCCCCTATTCTGTTTAATTCTCTCCCAGGCCTAACCCAGTTTCACTGTTGACATTAGCATGCTTGGTGAACTTTGTGAACAGTGCCTGGTTTGTAGACCTCCTCTTAATAGGCTGGGACAAAAATAAACTGTCGAGCCAGTTGTTGAAGTAAACTAACTATGCATGGAACAGAGGATGCACTGCTGTTGTCATGTAAAGAACAAGATAAATAAATAGTCAACAAGATACACAGTGTTTTTTTTTTTTTTTTTTTTTGGTTTATTGATTTATGCTCGGTGAGTGACATGTTTTTGAAAAAAGTCCTGGCCAAAATACAGGTTATAATAAAAGAGAGCTAACCAAGGATTTACAATTTTTTTTCTAGCACTAGCAATGTTATCGCTGGTGCCCTTTTTCTTCTGTAAAATGTTTTGTGGTTCTTTGCTTCGGTTTTATACTTCAATTTGGAATATGTTGAGATTTAAGGCAATGCTATAGATGAAAAGTAGCTGCTGCTTCCTAATTCACAGTCAGTTTGTGTGTTGTAGTTCAGACTCACTCCAGTGGTCTAGCTGCAGTTAGCCCATGATACCCACAGCAAAGATATCAAAATGCAGCAGTTTATTTATAGAGTTGAATTTGAAATATTTCCATATACTGAATTCACATGAAGGACCAAATGATTCTCAGCCCATTAAAAGGAGGACCAGTAATAATGTAAGTCAAGCTAATGAGAAAGGAAATAGATTTTGGTGCTGTAGAATATTCCAGCAACAATCCACGCAGGGATGTTTAGAAGACGATTTTGCAGATTCATAGGATGTTATTTTTGGTCTTTATTATACCTTGAAATTACAATGTTCAGACTACATTTTAATTGTACATTTTCTATTGTATCACGGTATCAAACACATGAGTTGAGATTCAGGATTCTGACCTTTAATACTCACCTGTCTTAACTTTATTGCTATTTTACATAAATGTACAATACAGATATAATGTGGCTCTGGCATGATGTCTATGTTGTACTGAACTAAGTATTAAGGTTCTTCTCCTCTACACTTCAGTAGGTCTGGAACCCGAAAACAGCATTTTTTTCCCCTAACTGTCTGTATACAGCAGTGCTGCCCAAACACGGTCCTGGAGAGCCCCTATCCAGTAAGTTTTGCAGATCACCCTAAATCGCTAATTTCTAAAGACTGGGAACACATGGAAGTTATTGATCAATTAAGCAAATAACTTGTTCAATTAAGGGCCAGTTTACATGCTGGGAAAATGTCATGACTTGTTTACTGTCTTGACTTATTTAAGGTGGTACGGTCTGGATTACAATTTTAGTTAGTTTTGGTTTATGTTTAGTTTATGTTTGAATACAAATGTAATGCATTATAAAAAAATCAAATACAACATGAAGTTTCAAAGCAGGAATTGTTAAATTAAACCAAAATTATCAAAAATTATAATTCAGCCATACCACCTTAAATAAGCCATGACAGGAGACAGATAAGTCATGACATTTTCCCAGCAATCCAGGCCATTGAGGGCTCAAAAGGGTAGTTCATTTTTTGTACCAAATGATCTCTAAATGACTTCATAAATAAATCACCTGCTTAATTGATCACAATTAAATTGTTCCAGGTATTTAATAAATTGATGATTAAAGGTTACCTATAAAACCTGCTGGATAGGGGCTCTCCAGGACCAGGTTTGGGCAGCATTGGTATACAGTATACAACCTTGTTTAGCTATGTGCCAAGCTGATCTTCAGCTTATCTTCAGACTCTCCAGTTGGGAACAAACAGGAAGTTATGTCTGAAGCGTAACTGCTGACCCTGGGAGTGAGGTCAAGCATTATAGATTACAAGTTGCAAAGGAGCCTTTTAATTAAGACTCCCGTGCAATAACGTCCCTGTGGCATTGTGGTTAGACACTTCCTGAAATGTGCAACACCACCCAAACTGGCAGCGGAAGCTAAACATTGCTACCACATCTGCACTGTGTCAAAAGAAGAGATTAGTTGTGTCGCTGTCTTTCGCAAAGTCCACGTGAAAACAACTTGCTTTCCTGTCTTCAGCATAGGTCTGGCTTGATGTTGTTACTGAATGTTGTACACTGGCTAAGCAGAACAGATTAGTTATACTTTTGGCTAGAGAAGGTTATACATTTAAGATCACACACCAGACTGTTAAAAGTAAGGCTAATTGGTGCTGACAGTAAGCAGGGGATAGATATGTTTTCAAATAAGTTGAAATCCCAAATCTTGGGTTGCTAATTCTTTCTCATTCCAGTGATAGTATGTTTAATATCAGATGTAATATAGTTGGGGTAAATACATTGGAAAGTGGAAATTGAGCAATACTGTGGTTAATACCTAAACCAAGCTTGTGAAATCAAATGAAAGTGTACGATATAACAACTAAACGAAACGATGTCAGGATCGTTTATCAGACAGCACTGACCCCGTTGCATGCAAATACCAGTAAGGGGGTTCAGAATGTAAGTCAGTCACAGTTCATTGTCCAGCAATGTAATTAATTAATATGGTGTGCTAATGTAGCACACCATATTGTCATGGATGCATCAAATTGCATCAAATTGCCTCTGAAATGCAATAATGTATCAGGAATTTACATTAAAACCAGATTTTAGATTTTAATTCAAATTGTGTGTGTTTATACAAAGAGGCTGTAAATTTAGATGGCACCGCTGTTGCACAAACCATACTTGAATTGGAGGGCGCACTGCATGAGAGGTATCAAGTGTCCCTGTGGAAATGCTCTGTGGACCGTGGTTAAACCTCACTAAGCCATATGAAAGGAACCAGACATGCAAGAGCAAGGATACTGTACTGTGCCACTAGGATGCATTTTGTGTATGGCCTCTCATATCTCAACCTCGCTAGAATTGTCTGTAACTTTACTGGATTTTAATGATTGTGACCCAGCCTCTATTCTAGTCAAATTGCCCCTAGATTTTTTAGTCATCCATATGGAGCAAACATACACAACCCTCTAATTAAACAAATGAATACAAGCAGAATTATTGTAATAGGGCGGTTTTACCACATTTTTACCCTTTGATATCTTATGTATGTATTTGAAGATGGGATGCTTATCTACTTGTTAATATCAAGAATCTATATTAAAGAGTAAGTAGCGGGTTCCAAAAAATACAGCGTTGTACGTCCCCATGTGTTGCTACTACTGTTTAAATAAACATACCTATGATTTTTCTTTTTGTTGTTAACATCCTGACAACTTTTTACACATATGCCTTTAAAGACTGTTTCAAAGCTCTTTTCAAAATGTGTGCTCTAGTGCACGGATAGTGTAAGGATTATTGCCCACATTCTCAAACAGGTAAGACACCAATATTGAAAAGAGCTTTCAAAAAGACTTTAAAGTTATGTAAGTTAGTGTAAAACGTTGTCAGGATGTTAACAATGAAAATAAATGACAGGTACATTATTTAAACAGTTATAGCAACATGTTGGGACATGTAACGGTATACATTTCAACTTCCGAAGTCTCTTTTTCAGGGGTATGTGGACATTTAAAGAAAAATGTGTTATTGTATACATTTACACAACAGTCTGACAATTCTTATATGTAAATGTAAACAATAATTCCCATTTATTTTCGTACACACAAAAACAATATTTATTGCTATTCAACAAAAGCAAAACTCATTAGTTTAATAGCTAAAAAGAAACATCTTTCAATTGTGTACGTTCTCCCTTCAGAACTCAAGTTTATTCACTATACAGACGTGCTCAAATTTGTTGGTACCCTTACAGCTCATTGAAATAATGCTTCATTCCTCCTGAAAAGTGATGAAATTAAAAGCTATTTTATCATGTATACTTGCATGCCTTTGGTATGTCATAGAATAAAGCAAAGAAGCTGTGAAAAGTGATGAATTATTGCTTATTCTACAAAGATATTCTAAAATGGCCTGGACACATTTGTTGGTACCCCTTAGAAAAGATAATAAATAATTGGATTATAGTGATATTTCAAACTAATTAGTTTCTTTAATTAGTATCACACATGTCTCCAATCTTGTAATCAGTCATTCAGCCTATTTAAATGGAGAAAAGTAGTCACTGTGCTGTTTGGTATCATTGTGTGCACCACACTGAACATGGACCAGAGAAAGCAAAGGAGAGAGTTGTCTGAGGAGATCAGAAAGAAAATAATAGACAAGCATGGTAAAGGTAATGGCTACAAGACCATCTCCAAGCAGCTTGATGTTCCTGTGACAACAGTTGCAAATATTATTAAGAAGTTTAAGGTCCATGGAACTGTAGCCAACCTCCCTGGGCGCGGCCGCAAGAGGAAAATCGACCCCAGATTGAACAGAAGGATAGTGCGAATGGTAGAAAAAGAACCAAGGATAACTGCCAAAGAGATACAAGCTGAACTCCAAGGTGAAGGTACGTCAGTTTTTGATCGCACCATCCGTCGATTTTTTAGCGAAAGTGGGCTCCATGGAAAAAGACCCAGGAGGACTCCACTTTTGAAAGAAAAACATAAAAAAGCCAGATTGGAATTTGCTAAAATGCATATTGACAAGCCACAATCCTTCTGGGAGAATGTCCTTTGGACAGATGAGTCAAAACTGGAGCTTTTTGGCAAGTCACATCAGCTCTATGTTCACAGACGAAAAAATGAAGCTTTCAAAGAAAAAAACACCATACCTACAGTGAAACATGGAGGAGGCTCGGTTATGTTTTGGGGCTGCTTTGCTGCGCCTGGCACAGGGTGCCTTGAATCTGTGCAGGGCACAATGAAATCTCAAGACTATCAAGGCATTCTGGAGCGAAACGTACTGCCCAGTGTCAGAAAGCTCTGTCTCAGTAGCAGGTCATGGGTCCTCCAACAGGATAATGACCCAAAACACACAGCTAAAAGCACCCAAGAATGGATAAGAACAAAACATTGGACTATTCTGAAGTGGCCTTCTATGAGTCCTGATCTGAATCCTATCGAACATCTATGGAAAGAGCTGAAACTTGCAGTCTGGAGAAGACACCCATCAAACCTGAGACAGCTGGAGCAGTTTGCTCAGGAAGAGTGGGCCAAACTACCTGTTAACAGGGGCAGAAGTCTCATTGAGAGCTACAGAAAACGTTTGATTGCAGTGATTGCCTCTAAAGGTTGTGCAACAAAATATTAGGTTAGCGGTCCCATCATTTTTGTCCATGCCATTTTCATTTGTTTTATTATTTACAATATTATGTTGAATAAAAAATCAAAAGCAAAGTCTGATTTCTATTAAATTTGGAATAAACAATGGTGGATGCCAATTACTTTTGTCAGTTTCAAGTTATTTCAGAGAAAATTGTGCATTCTTCGTTTTTTGTGGAGGGGTACCAACAAATTTGAGCACGTCTGTATACTAACAACACATTCCGATACTTTCCATGATACAATATAAAAAATAAAGCCTTCCATAAATCAAAAGATTTCCTAGGGGTAAAACTTAACTTGTTTCACACCTAAAAATAGGTATTTCAAGATATTTCACCATTAACATAATATTTATTAAAGCAGAAAGAAATCGCTTTGTCACATTCAAAATGTATCATTGTCTCTAGAGTAATATTATTCAACAAATGTTCCTAAATATTTAAATGCTTACCTCAAAAACAGTACATGCTAAATTGTAGACTATTTAGTTTTATGTTCACCTTTTAAAGACATTCTATTTTCACCATCAGTGAATTATCAAACAAAAAACAAAATAAAAACATGAATAAATGTAACTTATAAAGGCCACTTTTTGGACAGCTTGACCTAGGACGGCTGTGTTTACACTACAAAGCGTAAAAGTGGCTAGTGTAAACGGGGGTATAAAAAGGTTAATTCACAATTCCTGAATGACACAACCCTGCAAAGAAAATAGTTAGTGAGGAGCATATCTCCAGCTAAACTGTTTTTAACTTGACATACTGCTAAATAAAAGCCCCTTGCTTTGATCTGGCCAGACAGTCTGATTAAATACTACTTCAAGACACCATTGTCTTCCGTCATAGGTGTCTCATTTAGAAATACTGTATGAACCTCGGTTTCCCAACAAACTTAAACATAAACACATGACTACCACAGTTAGTTCTGTCAAGGAAATCCACATTTAAATGTTGATATTGAGCTGTGTGATCGGGTTACCAAAGGTTTGCTCTGTTGCCTCGGAAATGTTGGCTAAACAGTGTAGTGGCTTGGATATACAGATACAGATAGGTAGAGAGCATTTGGAAACAATTGACAAAGAAAGACATTAGTAAAATCACTCCAAACTATTTTAGTTCCAGTCTTGGTATTTTCAAGATCTCAAGCTAAGGAAAAACATTACAAGTTTATCAATAGACCCGAATCATGAGTTAGCATGCTGGAGTTCAAACAAATAAGCTCAATGGACAACAAAGTTTACTTCTAATGTTTGTTTGCTTTAAGAATAGAACTGTTAAGAGTTTACCTAGCCTTGCAGCATTTGTTGCAGAAGGTTCGAGGGAGGCATGGGCTGAGAACACAACAGTGGTGGCTTACATCAACCACAATGGCGGCCTCAAGTTGCCCAGTCTCCATCGCGTGGCCCATAAGCTTTCCTCTGGGCACACAAGAACCTACTCTCACTGCGGGCAGTACATCTGCCCGGGGTGAAAAAACTGGGCAGTGGACCTTCTCTTAAGGAGGTTCTCAGCACCTCAGAGTGGAGGCGAACCCCTCATTTGGGAGAGCAGAGATGTATCTCTTGCCTCCCAGGAATCAACCCACTGTTCACTCTCGCTCTCCATAACAGGAGGAGGGGACACGTTGGCGGTAGGTGCCTTGACACACCAGTGGCCAAGGAAACTGTTGTATGCCTTCCCACCATTCACCTTGCTCCCGCTGTGTCTGGGGAAAATCAGCCAGGACCGGGCCAAGGTGCTGCCCAAGCGCCGCGATCTGCTCAGTCAGGCACGGGGGACCTTATGGCACACCGACACATCGAGCCCGTAGCTCTGGGCCTGGCCCCTGAACCGCTGCATTTGAGCCGTCTGGGTCTGTCCAATAGGGTTATTGACACCTTACAAAATGCCAGAGCAGCGTCCACACGTTCCCAATATGGGTACAAGTGTAGCGCCTCGTGGCAGTAATACTGTAATTTTTGCAGGCCTGTTTAATGAGGGGAAATCCCCCTACATTAAAGGTCCATCTGGCAGCCATTCAGCTAGCCATGTCAAAATTGATTTGGTCTGTCCAGGAGATCAGCTTCCTGGTGGGGCAATTTTAACACTTTAACTCTGTGTTAGTGAATTCCATGCACATGTCCATTCTTGTTTACACACTAGTTTCTTTTGAAATGTTTATTTATTTATTTTTGTTTTGTAGTTGTGCTGTATGTGCTAATTTTGAAAATAAAGCCTTTTATCTTTAATTTTCCATTTAAATACAGTGTTTCTGCTTTGCAAATGTTAGATCTGATATTCATGAATAAAACTTTTGAGTTGTATCTCAAAAGTCTGTCTTTCATTTTCATATTGAAGCTTTTTAAAAAATGTACCGGTTAAAATGACCGGCACGGTGGTTCTAGGTAGTAAGAAAATCTGGCGGTTCTAGTGTTAAAGGGGTTCGGTGGCTTCACGGCCTATGAAGGACATTGTTCCTCACTGGAGGTTAAATGTGGTGCTCAATGCACTCTTGAAGCTTCCCTTTGAGCCCATGCATTCAGCTGAGCTGAAATATTATCGATCAAGTGACTGTTTGCTTGTTATCACCTTTGTTGAGCGGGTGAGCAAGAAACAGGCTTCTCATTAGCAAGAGCCTGCTTAATTTTACAAGGCTTACGCTCCGTACCAATCCTGCCTTTTGCCAAGCACTATCTCGGAATTCCATGTCAACCAGTCTGTGGAATTGGAGACTTCCTTCCACCTTCCAGTCTGACAGGGAACTGCATCTCCATACACTCTGCCCAGTGCGGGCCCTGGCGTAGTATGTTAACAGGACGAAAAATTGGAGGCAGTCCTAGTAATGTTTTGTCGGCTCTGGGACAAAGTTCCATGGTCAAGCGCTGTCTAAGCACAGGCTGTCCAAATGGATAGCAGACACAGGCAGGACTGCCTGTGAGCTGGCCAACTTGCCCCCCTCTCCAGAAAGCTCACTGCCGATTCCTTCAGGGGCATGGCAACTCTGTGGCTTTTATTCCAGGATGCATCTGTCAAGGACATTTGCAATGCGGTGTGGGCTACTCCCCGTACCTTTACTAGGTTCTACAGACAGGCCGTGGATCCTCGAAACCCTGTTTTTGGAACTAGTGTTAACCCTTTCCGGTCCAATGTTGGGCCCTGTCCGACATCATCAAAAAGATGCAAAAAGCAGGTCTCTAGTCGTTTTTTCTCCAGAAAAAGCCAAGAAAACCATTCAATGGCCGAGTGAGACCGATAGGAGCCGAGAGAAGCCGAAAAAAAGGGCGTATCTCATGAAATACTGATAGACTCAGCATCACATAGATAACACGGACATAAACAAACAAGATAGCTGCTTCTGCATCCAGCGCTCAAAGAATATCACAGACATTTGCAGAGCTTTTTTTAGATCTTATAGGAATAAAATAACGACTTGGATCGCATTATTGAGGAGTTGATCAAGAGATGATTTATTGGTATGTACTATTATTAAGAGTTATTTGAAAAATATAGCGAACAAGGGGTGGGGCGGTGCTGGAGATGCAGTACTGAGTGTCCTGTTGATATGCAGTGCCTTTTAAACCTGTTTTACTGTGAAAAAAAAACTTTTAAACAGCGTGTCTAAAATGAACTGCGTGTGTGAAAATAAATTGGACCTGACACGCCTGATACACGCTGAATAAATGGGCCGCAAAGGGTTAAGGGCGGCTTCTGAGTCGACCCTTACGACACAGGCATAGAGGAGCATTTCTCCCTCAATTTTTTAGCCCAAGGCTTAGCCTTGTAGCATTCCGGTCGTGCGGCAATCTTGTCCTTGCGACAGCTTGGGTATACGCGCCCATTCGGTAATGGTTACATTTAGTACTTGAAAGGGTTCCCTGAAATATAAATTTAACCATTAACCTTCAAGGTCGCTGCATCCATGATTGCATCAAGCTTGAAGGAAAAATAACACCGAGATCTGTGTGTGCAGTTCATTTATGTCCTGTCCTCGGGGGCGGGACATGACTGTGTCACAGGCTCTGCGAGCAGCTTTGATATATTTATTCAGGTTTTTGGGTCTTTAAAGAGGTAAATACCCATTCAGAAATTTGTTACATTTCTATTTCGGGGAACCAGGGTTATGATAATAACCTAATGTTTTCTCATTTGTATTAAACATCAGAACTTCCATTTAACAAAACAAGGAAGAATGCCCAGCTTTAAAGCAAATGAAACTGAAGGAATGGTAAATAAATCTGTACTTTAGAATGTTTAAAATACCAATGAAGGTACTGTTAACAGATTCCTAACCGCAATAAAAACCTGATTATCAGGCATTAACTTTGTAGCTGACCTTGTCTGTGCAGTACGTTCTAACCTTGCCAAATCGGTCAACTGCCAGACTAATTCTCTTTAGTCAACTGTTGCATCAGATCCTTTTATTGACTAAAATATTGTGAGAAAACAGTATTCTCATGTCTGCAACATTCTTTTTTTGCTTAGATTAAAAAAAAAAAAAAACAACAACTGGAAAACATAAGCATTCAGTTGTGCTGTTATAATTGAAACAGGGTGGTAGGTTACATGACATTACAGCGAGTCCAAGACCTCGCTGACATAACTGCGGGCGCCATTACAGCGACTGCCCATAACAGCGCTACGATATTACAGCGACTGCCCATAACAGCGCTACGACATCACCGCACCGAACTACAATTCCCAGAAGACTCTGCGAAGTTCACAATAGCGTCACTTACCAGGAACTCGGACACACGACGCAGTCAGAGCGGGGTTCACCACAGAGTCAACTCACCAGCCTCGTAAAAGGACGCAGCTGTCATGCATTCGTATTGGCGAACTAGTCATGGTAAATGACGATGAGTGCAGTTGGTGGCTGCGTTCGCGTTACTACGCTGCAGTCGGGAGTCATCGCCTGACGTCACGGGCTGCATAGACGGAGCTATGACAGCTTTGGGAGGTTTCCCTGTATAGTTGACTGAGCAAACATTGAGACCAACTTGATTGATTTTCTGATTGCTGAAGACTATAGTCCTTTTTTTCCACTGTTCCCATACAGCTCCCTCATAACTAGACTGGTAAATACGGTAAGTAAAACCTCCATGCAATAAAAGCGTGTTTTGATGAGCATTTTTTATGTAGTTGGGCTGCATATCCATTTTTTTTGTTTGTTTGTTTTTCACTTGTTGCAGAATGATATTCAGCACGTGTTTTTGATATGTATATTTGTATATGATTACTCCTCCACAGGACATCCGGGATTGGGGACGGATACAAGGACATGATGTTGTTGTTTTTTTTTTGGTTTTTTTAATGTATATTTTGTACAGATTTGTTTTTTAAATAAAGAGTTTAACTTTATACTTTGTAGTCAGATAATTCCCCTTTATGTACTTGCTGGGCATGTAATTATTATTATTATTATTATTATTATTATTATTATTATTATTATTATTATTATTATTATTATTATTAAATTGTGCATTCATATCTTTATTTGAGTGAGTTTTCCACCCTCAAGGTCTCACCGTACGTAACTGTAACAAGCTGAACTGACAATTTTTTTTTTTGTTTTGGAACAAAATATTAGAAAACATATATTAGAAAACAGAATAGGGGGATTTTAGGAATGTACCATCTACATATATTTACCATAAATAAATAAGGGGTGTTTATAAGAATGTACTATATGCATGTATTCAACATTAATTCTAAGGTGTTACACTTCCATAAATTAGGGTTTGTAAACTTTGGACGACCACTGTATACGCACAGACACAGTATAAATCTATTCTCAAGCAGCTTACAGGATTACATTTTTAGGTGCTCTGCCAAACGGGCAAACGAACGTTTCTACATATTGTGGCGGCGGCAGACAAAAGAAACACACCAAAGGCAGTTTTGGGGCCAAAATAGTGGTAACAACAACCACTGTTTATTTCTTCCTTGAGAAATGGACGCTCTGAGAAATGGGATGGGGGGCTGGTAGTAAAACCTGGAATGCAACTGCTTTGCAATTGTGCAATACGAGTCTTGCTGACACTGCTAGATCATATTAAAACCTGCATACTGAGGGGGGCGGGGGGAGTTCCTGGTAAGTGACGCGTTTGTGAACTTCGCAGAGTCTTCTGGGAATTGAATTGTAGGTCGGCGCGGTGATGTTGTAGTCGCTGTAATGACTGGCGCGGTAATGGCCCGCACGGTGATGTTGGCGTGGTCTTGGACTTGGCAATGTCATCCTTCACACTTACCCCCTGAAAAAAAAAAAATATGAAAAAAAACAAGGGCAGTTCAAATTTAATTTATATTTTTATTTATACGTTCATTTTTCAGAGAGGCCTTTGGGTACAGTGCACAGGCATCCCTTTTGCTTATACCAACTAGTGACCAACAAATGCAGACCACATAAAAACACCCAGTGTGTGGGCTGCAGCTACAAAATAATAAATACTTTACAAAAATAATGCAGACTTTTTTTCCCCCTTTTTTATACATCAATAAAAATCTTCAGGACCAAAAGAAGCCGTAAAAAAAACAATAGGACTCTTTAGCATATTCTTAGTATTCGGTACATGCTAAATAAACAAGAAGGAGGGGGGGACCTGAACATTGTAACCACACAAATATGGGAAACAAATTCAAGCTCTTAAAATATCAAAAGTGCCACTTCCTCTGTTCATGGTTTGAGTCCCTGTAAATGATTCCCATCCACAGAAATACTTTGAATGCTGCGGTTGGACTCTGCACCCAGTCCCTTTTGTTGAAAATTAGATTAAATGCATTTTTGCTTCCCTTTGATTGCCTGTGTTTGAAAGAACAGGAGACTTTAAAGCATATTGCACTTGCATCAGTCCTTTTTGCAAGTGAAACACCAGCCCAGTGCCAAGTCACTGGTGGTTTTGCGTTGTTTGTCTTTTTCCATTTTTGTCGACCAATAATTGTTCCAAAATATACATTTTACTTAACAGACGGAACCAAGAATTGTCATCAGAAAAGATCTTCTTGTATTCCCCCCCCGTGTGCAACAGAAATTACTGCCCATTCTCTTTGAAGCCCGATACTGAATGACAGACCAAACAAAAACACAATTTTGCAAAACAATATCTCAACAGTTTTAGATTGAAAGATGTTGCTAAATTCGCAATATTAGAAAATGAAGAAGCCAACTGTACTTCATTATTGTCACAAAACTATCCTTTGTACTTCTGCTGGAATTGAAATTATACAGGATAAATGTACGGCAGTCCGGTGTGTCCGAGTATCTGGCACCAGGCATAATTAAGCCTTTGTGGGAGATAAAATTGAGGTCAGTTCTAATTACACTGTATTCTTCACACAAACCTTTAACAGCAAGTCTAGTGGAAATAAAGTGGTTGAACCCTGTTTCAGAAACTTTCTTCAAAATGGATTCTTGATCTGTAAAGATCAGGGTTGGTGGGATTTGGGTAATTGGGTATAAGGATAGATTACCAATACCATTAGAATTCCCTGGCTTCTTGAAACTGTTTATAGTAGTCCTCCTCTAATGGGTTTTCAACACATTTCTGTCCGTTATTCGGGGGCCTGACCTCGTTATATCGGCTCCAGTCACCTTTACAGATAATCCATGGCAAGATGTCCACTTTGTAATGCAGGTCGGCTGAAAACTCGGTGCTGATGAGATTGGGAGCACCAGCCCCTTTGCCTCTGGTGATGAGCTTCATGCTGTCATCATAGCAACAGTGCTGGGCAGCCAGGGTTGTGCTCTCCAAGGTCAGCATGGATCGGATGCAGTAGCGCGCCGTGGGCTTGTAGATCTCCAGCTTCTCCTTGGGGCCACTGGCGTCCTTCCAGCGGAAATCTTTGCTCATGCCATGGTCGTAGATGTCCGCGGTGCTGTAGGCCACCTCAGTGGGGTAGGTGCAAGGGCAGCTGGGAAGGTCGCTTGACACTTTGAGCATGTACTTCTTCAGGAATTTGCTTTTACAGTTCATCCACCTCTCACAGCTGTCGGTGTCTGGAAAGCATTACAGCATAATAAACTATTTTACAGTTTATAGAATACATGGAAATGAAGGGTGCTTTCCTCATCTATGAGAATTTATGAGCAGTAGCTATTAATGTTGTACGGCAATGTCGGAATATCTGGCATTTATTGTTCGGGATTCAATACCAACTTCCAAAGTAAAATGAAGTCTTTTTAAAAACAAAATATTTTCAAGAGAGCAAACTATATTTATTCGTCACATATTAAATCAGTTGTTTCATTCTATATACCAGCATAAATGTAGATTTTACATTTAAACATCAATGATTTCTTACCAACTCCAAACAGCTCAGTAGCATTGAAGTCATCAGTTCCTGCTAGTAGACCTACTTCGGTAGCTGCAGTCCTGAAAGTATCTTCAATTCCTATATACCAAAAAAATAAAATAAATAAATAAATAAATAAATGTATACAATAAAACTTTAACTTTTTTCAACAGCACTTTCAAACCTACAAAAGATACAGTAAGTATTATATTGAAGTTAATAATAATAATAATAATAATAATAATAATAATAATAATAATAATAATAATAATAATAATATTAATAAATGACTGGCAGTTTATTAACTCATTAAATATAATGTAATACAAGAAATAATGGCAACCTGAAATAAAACATTATAAAAAATAATTGTAATTAATAACTACAATTCTAAAATATTTTGTTTCACGTTGCCATTCTTTCTTATGTTTCATTTAATAATTACTAATTATAAAATGAAACGTAATACACGAAATAGTAATTTGAAACATTTGTTTATTAATTAAAAAAATGCAATTTCTTAGCCTGCCTCGCTGACCAAACTAAAATGAGAAAACGAGTCAACAATAACGGATATATATATGGTGTCCATTTTAGGACATCCTCAGTCGTCACTCCTCCTCAGTGTTTTTTTCTTTTTTTGGGGGGGGAGAGTGAGGGGTTGGGCGGAGTCATCTGAATCGCCCAATCAAACATGAATTTCCATTGGATTAATTTAATATGTATACTGTAAATGTTTTAAAAAATACTTTAAAAAAGTTACAATGTGCAATTTCATTGCTTGAATTTGTTTGGATTTAAATTATAAGGCAAATCTCAGCATATGGCATCAGACATAACTTTGTTTGTTTTTTTAAACAGTTTTGATGTATTTTTTATTTAATTTTGTTATGTGAAGCACTTTGAGATGTCTTACGTGAAAAGCGCTATATAAAAATAAATTCATTGATAACCATGTCATTAATCATTTTTTGATTTAATAAAGTGTGTGTTTTTATGTAGGGACTGGGTAATAAAGTCTTCATATTGTCTTTTTATATTATGAATTTTTTTAAAAAAAGGGTTTAACACATCAAAATGTAACTGTACTATGGGGTACATGGGAGAAGCTTGCTTTTTCTTCACAAAGACACAAATGTCTACTTTCTAATGCTTTTCTTCAAATGATTGTTTCCTGTTGTCAGATGCCGTATGCTGAGAAGATTTGCCTTACAATTTAAATCCAAACAAATAATGAAATTGCACATCGTAACTTTTAAAGTACAATATAAATATTAAATGCTAAAGAAAGGTAAAAACGCATGCACCAATCAGCAGCTACACTGACAACTGTTTCATCCAATGGAAGCACCAAAAGTTTTTTTGTTGTTGTCCGATTGGGCGATTCAAACGACTCCGTCCAACCCCTCACTCTCCCCGAAAAACGAACAAAACAAAACAAAAAAAACAAACAAAAAAAAATCGAGGAGGACTGATGCCTGACGATTGACTCAATGAGGGCACTGGAAGATGTCCTAAAATTGACACTGTATTCATACAAGTGAAAGTCCCAGTAAAACAATACAATACTTTTGGGTAGCTCACTTATAAATACATATTTCTATCAAAATCCATGAACCTTCGGTCTCAAGGGTGATTGATCTGACATGGACTGACCCTATATTTATATCATTTAACATCCTCCGCTTTTCTCTTGCAGAACAAAGCGGCATTAATAAGGTTATTGATAAATGTGTAAATCAAATTTAAATAGTTTGTACTTATGAACTTATAGTATTGAAACACTCGCTCACCTTCTTCCTCTGACAAGTATTTATAATGAAGTTCTGATACTACACTACGCTCCCTGTGCGTTTTTGTTTGTGACGCAGTTTTGTATTCGTTATGGGAGCTTTAACAGGAGGGCAGGTCTCGAGGTTCCCTTGACTACAGATCCCAGAGTGACAGCAGCTTCAGTGGTTGCCTGATGCAAACCGCTGGAATCGAAAGTGCTGGAATGTGGAAGTAGCTTTTATGATGACTATAAAGAAGATGTGAAGTACACAGACAGTAATTTAAATAGACATGGAGCTGTATTCACAAAACTTTAACTCTTGAGTTATTTATAGTCTGTTTTTAGAAATAAAATCAAGTTTGATACTGTTCTGGACTATTGCCATTTCACTACCAACAATATAGAACAGTTGCATAAATATCAAACGTAAAAAAAAAAAACATCAAACTTTGAAAAAACATTCTATAAAATTACTCCCGAGTTAAAGTTTTACATGCAAGGCCAATTTATATTTTATACCATTCCCACCTCCTTATTCCTGGTTAAACAGCACGAGACAGCTTTATTAGTTAAGAGCCACCCTACACCTGCACAAACTCATTTAATAACATATTCACAAACTTAACAGAATTCACCTATACTGCTTAAAATACTTGTATAGTTTTACTAAGAAGAGCATCCTGGACAATGCAGGATAGACTTTTGCAGTTTGCAGCAGACTAGCAAGACTTCCATATACTGCTTGAGCAAGTGTAGGTATGGGGTTAGAGATTTAGAGAGCAGTTGGACAGTAAAGGTTACAATAACGGGTAACATTAGGGGGTAAATAAAACACAATGCTGCTTTTACTAACCAGGACAACTGGGCATATCACATGTGCGAGATTCAGTAGCTGTGCAAGCGTAACCGCAGGACCGTGTGCGCTTCTGGTTACCGTTTCCACAGGTGACACTGCAGATGGACCAGGGGCTCCAGTCCCCTTCCCCATCAATGTAATCTGTAGAACAGAAACAGAGAAAACCCAATTAACCAGGAGAAATCGGTCAACAGGCTAGTCTATTACCTGAATCTAAGGCCAGCACCCAAGCACTAGCAAACCTTTCTAAATGGCTTTCACACGTGGGGCTGTACAGAGCACATTTCCTCCTTCCACCCCTCTAAGCCTCTCTCCCCCATGACATGGGCAGCTGGGAATCTTCAGTTGTAAATCTCAGGTTATGGAGGGCCAGGTTTTATTACTGGGCTCCTTCCCAATAAACCACAAAACATTTCCTCATAAATAAAAGGCTGTGTATTAGCACAATAATGGTCTATTTTAACAGTGCAGGGGGTTCTACTTAAATGCTGGACTGTAAAGTAAATTATAGTGCATACATAATGGCGTGAGTGAGTAATATTTAGAGAAGCTGTCTTGTTAAAATGTTTGATCAGTTATAACCAGCCAGGGCTATACTTCTTGGATTTTAAAAACCTGCAGCTTTACTGTCAGCTTGTGACCTGTGCTCTATGAGGTACCACCGCTAGCTCAGTCAGTGGAGCCATTTCTTCAGCTACATTCAATTCCTGCTGCCATGTTCAGTAAAAACATTCAGGCTCTTGTCTCAATGAGACAGGCCGCTAGAATAAATTCCTAAAATGTTGTAGTTTGTCAATCTTAAATGCAACATTCAAATAATAACAATAACAACGGTATTAATGGCAGCCTGTGATTTATGTTGAATCCATACTACATTTTTAGTACCCTTGGAACACTGTGTTTAAAGCAGCCCATATTTTACATTCACTTGCACCAATGCCAGCATTAGGATAGTCTGACAAAAGCCAGATAACTTGGTAAAATGTTGTGTTAACAGGCCCAATTCAATTATGAAGTAAGTTTCATGTCATTTTTGTCTCCCTTTTATCCGTTATCATATCATAGTTTGGCTTGGAACTGAACTGCACAGTTTACAATGTTTGCATGTTTTCCAGTTTTCTAGAAATGTTGACCTTTATGGACTTTTTAAAACAGAATCTGTAGAAAGTCTGGAGATCATAGGTATAGCAAAATCAAAATTTAAAAAGTGCTTTTCTATTAATTACATAGAGCACAGTGTTTAACCCAGTAACTTGGCCAGACATTAAAAAGACAATCTTTTTCAGAGGCTGTGTTTTTCAGTCTAGATACTGTACTGGATTCCAGAAAAGTAAGCCCAAACCCTCCACTGCCTGCCAGTAAGAATATCTGACACTAGTCCTTCTGAATTTTCTTTTTTTTTTTTTGCCTGGCCAATGGAAATTAAATGTAACATGCACAAGCAGGATTCCAGTTTCTTTGGACAAAATAATATTAAATAAGAGTTTTGGTAGTATATTGAAATACAAAGAAAAAAAACTGTGCCCTACTTCTGTAAGAGACAGTACTGTAATAACATTTATTACAGTAAGAGATAATATTAAAATAGAAACTTTACAGTAAGTGGGTGCTGTAACATACCAACCTTGTAGTTTTAAAACCTATTACCCATTGTAGGGATTTCTAAACAACTTGGTTATTGAGGCATTTCAGCCAGATGAGTAAAAGTAAATACAAAAAAGAAAGGCGATGTATTCTTTAGCATGCTGTTCATTAATTTCAAGCTTATCCTTAAGATGCGAAGCATTCCCATCAGTCTTGGCACAGATTCTTAATTCTTAACCATGTCGCCCTAACTGATCCTTTTAAAAAGCCCCAAAGGACCAGTACAACCCCTCTACAAACCGGACTGCTTTTCCAACATTATGAATGTTACAAACTACTGGTTAGTTAACTTAAGAAAGTGTGTTATCATTATTTTCAACAGGAATGATACACAATTTAATACCGGAATTCTTACTTATGCCAAGACATTACAATACAAGTGGAACATTTGCTTCCCTCATTTTGCTTTATATTTAAATTGTCTGCATACAGCAGAGGATAAATGGAAGTGTAGTTAATCCTTTGAAAATCTTAAAGAGGATTATAGCAGGTTGTAGCAATGGATTTAAAAGGGAGTGGAATTATAAAATGGCTATTTCAAAATTAATTGTCATTTGGGGGACAAAATATAACTAAAACACTTACAAAAAAAAACAAAAAACTATACACTTTTATTATGTGTATATCAGCAGTGTTATATAGTCCCAAAGGATAAAACCCTTAGGGGTAGATGTACTAAAGTGTTGCGTCTGTCGCAATAGGCGCAAACCAGTTGCAAATGAGTCGGAAGTCTAGGGTGAATGCTGTTAGCAACTTTTTAGGGAATGCTTTGCAGCAACAGTTTTTCTTTGCAGTTCAACCTTGGATGAATATGTAAATTATGGGCATTCCTGCATAAATTTGCAAAAAGGGGGTGGCGATAGTGCAAATGAGGGTTCACGAATATTATAATGAGATGTACTAAAGCTGCAGACAATTGCAGAGGCCTTTTTGTAGACTGGGGTGGCCTATTTTAGAATTTTGTTAATATGTATTTTATTTTATTTGTATTTTGATTGAATTGCGACACTTACAACTGCATCAATTTGTTCAGAGCTTTGGAAAGCATGTTTTAAACAGTCGCAATTATTGCTGGCATTTCCCAGTCCGCTTTTTCTCGAGCGTTGCCAGTTGTGCTCTATGCATTTTTGAGTACCTAATTTTCACTAAAGTCAGGGTCTACTTACAAGCCTTAAACAAATTTCTATGACATATCTGGTTTTCCCAGCATGTTGGGCGCAATAGGCTGCACACATGTGCCACTAACCCCTCCAGCTCATTCTGAGCATCTGTATTGGACCATAATCTATTGTGTGTTAACTGTCTAGGCTACTAAGTAGGCCAAGTTAAAAATAAACAATGCTAATCTTTTATTTGCATTGTACACCAATCTGAAAAATGCAGCAGCATGGTTTATTTTATGTTATCAGTAGGCTAAAGTAAAAAGAAACTGTGCTAGGTATTCATTTGATTTTACTACTGTACTGTACACTGTATAGGCCTACTTTATATATTTCCAATTGTACATAATGTAATGTGTAGCCTACCCAGCGCAATGATTTATATGTAAAATACATCGAGAACTATAAATGTATGTGTGCGCGATTTTATTTTATTGTTTTTAAACCCTACACCTCCTTATGTCAGACAAACATGTCCGGTTTAGCGAGGGGCTACTCTATGATTATGAAAAGCTTTTAGGGGGTGAAGGTTGGGGCCCCACTATAGAATCTGATGGGATTAAACTGCAATTCATTATATATATATATATATATATATATATATATATATATATATATATATATATATAGTATATATATATATATATACAGTATATATATATATATATATATATATATATATATATATATATATACACACTGTATATATATTATAAATAACAGTATTAAAATAGGTACAATGAATATGGAAAAGAATACATTGTATAGATGACGTTTACATTTAAAAAAAACAATGTTAATTATGCTAGAGATCTCGCTAAGAAGACGCAACAAATATTAAATTAGTATACTGTGGCTCTTTTTATTAACATATTTTCTTAGTACACATGATAAAATGTATACTTTGCGAACTGTCACAACGAAAATGCAAATTGCGGTATGTTTGCGCTGCGACTGGTCCATCTTAGTACATCTACCCCTTAATTTGTATTCAATAATTAGTTTTTTAAAAATAAACTGCACATTTCCATTGTGAATTTCTGCCTTGAAAGCGGCATCTCATAAATAGAGGGCAGAGTACAAGCTGGTGAAGTGTTTTTTCTGGGTGGAGTTTCTTGAAACTAAGGAAGGAAGTAGCACTGCTGCAATGGAGGCTGGAGTTGGATTAGAGGCGAGTTTGAGGATAAAATTGAACTTTGCTGTTTTCTGTTTTGCAGTGCGAGAGTCCAGTGAGTGTTTTGAGATCGATGTCCAGTTACAGACATAATTTCCATTGATGCCAGCCGGCTGCTGAAAGTAAGGGCACTGCAGTACTTCTCAAGCAGCGTTGCAAGAGACTGGCTTTGTTGCTTAGTTTAGGCAACATTTTGCTCAGGAAATGTATTCCCATCAGTCCACGGGAGTACCGTCAGTAGGGTTTATGGTTCAGGATATGCGAGGGTACAGGTAAAAGGCTTTTTGACACACTTTTTTTTTTTTAAAGCTCTGCACCGGGCAACTGTGGTCTCAGTGTTAAAAAGCTGGAGACTGAATACTGGTCGCCAGTTGAACTTCTTGTACTGGCATAAAATTCCCTCAAGAATGCTGTTAAGGTTTTCTGGACTTATTTCCTTAATGTCGGTATTTTAATCTTTAAATACATGAACAGCCCATTTTGTTGTCTTTTTACAATTTTTTCATCTTTGTTTTCTTCTATTTCATTTAGCTGTGCCCCATGTAAACTTGTGTCTTCTGTAGCATTTACTTTTTTTCCTCTTTTTTTTGTCTTCTCTGAAAGTTGGTCCTATACCAGTTGTCTCGAGTTTCATCCCCAAATATATTAAAGGAAACAGGTGGAATATCATTCATTTTGTGGCATGGGTTTTATAGCTGATAAATAAAATGGCAGTTTGTCATGGACTTTTGAAACAGAATTTTTATGATGTTGTGCGTATTGATTTATACAGTGTGAAGCGGCTCATTAGTTTGCGCACGGTCATGTGATGCTATTTAACCAATCAGAGGTTGTTATTTTTCCAAGTCGTTTTATATATATATATATATATATATATATATATATATATATATATATATATATATAATTTATTTCTTAGCAGACACCCTTATCCAGGGTGACTTACAAGTGTTACAAGATATCATTTTTACATACAATTACATTATTTATTTATTTTTTTTTACACATTATTTTTACATACAATTACCCATTTATACAGTTGGGTTTTTACTGGAGCAATCTAGGTAAAGGACCTTGCTCAAGGGTACAGCAGCAGTGTCCCCCACCACTGACTGAACCCACGACCCTCCGGTCAAGAGTCCAGAGCCCTAACCACTACTCCATACTCCACAAGTTTCTTTCATTCATTTTGAGGTTTTTGACGAAAACCACATTATAAACTATTTTTATACTTAAAAATAAAACTTAATTTAGTTATTTTTTTAATGATCATTAACACTTGAGAATAGGAATACGGTTTTACTGGTCATTTAATCGAAAGACTAATTAATGAGAAAATAACACTTGGAGGTATGCTTATACTAAAGAAACTAGATTAAAACAAAGTTGAGGCACTATTTTATATCTGGTGTTGAAATATCAAGACAAAAGAAAAACTCCAGACCATGGTGAGTAGAGCAGTCATGTGTGTGACACAAAGGAGGCTGAGTTACAGGTTTAGTTTCCCTCGCTATGTTTCAATACCACCCATCTTATTCTCTTCCCTGTGTTTGCATCTCTGGTGAACATACCATACTCGTGCTGCCCCTTGGCCTCAAAGCTCCTTTGGTTGTGTCCACCACGCCGGTCCCAGCCCCCCACTGGTTTCAGGAAGTTGCTGTCTTCCGTGTTGGCGTCATAGTTGTAGTCCTGCTGGCTGTCAGTGTGGCGGGCGGTGGTGGCCGATCTCTGCCACCAGTTCCTCCAGTCTGGCGAGGGCCAGCTGGGCTCCTTCCGCAGCTCCTTCTCGGGCTCTGCATCCGGCCCATCCACCACCTCGATTGTCACCTGCATAACAGACCAGACTTTTTTTATTGTAGCTGAAATAGCCACTAGAAGGTAGTTAGCATGTAGCAGCCACAAAGAGACATCATTTCAACCACTGTTTAGTCTTCCCTTATGTCAGTACAGTTCTACTGGAAATGACACACTGAATTAAAGCAAGCTGCTGTAGTCGGGCTCTTGTCGTATCAAACATGTGTTTCCCATATGAAGCTTTATGTATGTGTATATAAACCAGTGGTCATAAGATCAGTCCTCTCCACCTTAACATCTAGTTCAAAGCAAATGTGTTTTACAGGCTGGATGAGACATAGATCAAAGATGTTCCATTCTGTCATAAAAAATAAAAAAAAGTTTTTTTTTACTGTAAGTCTTGTTCTTGCATGTAGGAGACAAAACCTATATAAAGTATTAAGTACGGGATAAACAACGATACATGTTGAATCAGTAAAAATAATTCACACTTTCAACAAGTCGTTTATTCCACTTAAAACATTCCTTCCTAATTTATACGTGTTCGATAATGAGAGTCAATTGATTTATTTTTGTTGCTTTTTTGTTACACTTAGTTCAAACACTGTCTCTCACGTTGTGGGAAGTGTGTCATGAGTTCCTCGGAGTTTAAAGTCCCATTTACACAGACAAAATGTGTGTGTTGAAAGTGAAGATAGAACATGAATGTGGCATTAGAAAAATTAAAATGCAAAAAACAAAGGAATGTGAACCAGCAATTTAAAGTAAAGTTATTGATCTGTTTTAAGGTCGGCAAAATGATGAACTAAATATCAATGCCAGCGATCAGTTTTCGAGAAATGCTCAGGCAAAATGCAAGTGGTCTATAAGCTTGTTTGAACAATGGGTAAATGAAAGAAATACAAAAGCAGAGTTTACATCTAACATAAGTGTAATCGATGGAGGTTTACTAAGTGATGATGAAATTGCTGTTGCTCCTGAACCTGTCCAGAAGAAATGTGAAATAAAAATTAGAAGGGGCGATGTTTATGTGGAAGTGAATTTGTAATTTTTTTTTTTTTACATTCCGCTAATGTATAATTGTATTACTTTTAGCAAACATTATGAAATGCTAAACTTAAAACCGCAAGCCCCTTTCTAAGTCTTGCTTTATATAATAATATGTAATACTATACATTAACTAAGTGTTGAAATGATTGTTGCATAATAAAATGGTATTTGCTTTTCTGTTGAATTGTTCCGATTGTGGTTTCATTGACGAAATCAACAATTTTCTGTGGATTTGTATCATAAACTGTGGATTCGTTCATCTACAATAAATCTGCCCTGCAAACCCTTTCTCTTCAAAGCCACTCAGCCACTTTGTTACAATATTTGTAGAATTAATCAATCAAAAGATCAAAAGGGTGATATCACAGAAATGTTTTCATTAAATAAAACACATAATGGGTCCCTCATATGTAGAATATCTCTAAATTAAGGCAACACTTTTAAATAGGTTCCTGTTTGTGATCAGTCAGTTTAATATAATTAAGTATAGCAGTCGCCATGCAGAATATAGGCTGTATTCTTTATATGAACTCAGTAAGATTTGGGGTATTTGAAACTGACATGCAACTGTACTTCATAAACAAGTAAAGATACATACAGCTATAATTAGGTAAAACTGGATAACATTTTTAAAATTAGTTTTGTAAATCGGAAGAGCATATGGGCATACTTAAGACATACAGTATAAATTCTTAAAAGTAAAAGAAAAGGCCAGTACTGTAATAATCACCCTCACTTTCATTGCTTACACAGAATGTATTAGCGTTTGGCATCAGGAGCTCCTAGCATTTAAAAAAGCACCACCAATAAATGGGGAGTAACCAAGTGCAGCCAAGCCTTAGGCTGCATCCTCACTGGTAACAGCTGCGTGGCGTGCTTAGGCAGCCGCAGCCACAGCACAGTACAAGAATGCCCCTCTGTTTACTCTGTCTTCCTTTCCGGGCATCACCCTCTACAGAGTACTGCACAAGTGTGGAAATATCTAATATATACATTCTGAGGAGCAGAAAGCAAACCTGAATTTTTTCTTTTGGTAGCCAGGAGATAACCTATACTTCATTATACAAAATCAAATCCAAAAGAGGCCTGGGGCCTTTATTCAGCTGAGGGTCTGTGGAATAAAGTTTAAAGGACTAGTGACAAAACAGTGACAGAACAGTAGTCAACAAAAGGACTTATAGGAAAAATAAAATAGAAATGGAACCTCTGTTAAAACACATAGCCGCATTTAATATCATATTTCCATTTGTACCTGGAAAACATTCTGCAAAATGCAGTCATTTTCCAGTATCAAACTGGGGCTGGCGCTGTTCCATCTACAGTCTGCAACCGGACATTACACAAATGTTGCTGATTCTTCATCTTTAGTCATTCGCAAACCTCCAACATTTCCCTAACAGTATTATAAATGATCAGTCCGAGATTTGATACCTGCCTATTGATTAACTACACAGCCAGGTATTGTAGAAACCTGAAGTACAGAGTGCAATGCATTATTCAACAGATATCGATCACACAAACAAGAAAAAGCACATTTCTTCCTAGGAACTTCTATTACTTGAATATTTGGGTTCTGTCCATTTATATCTGTTTTGGACAGGTCGGGGAAGTTGTGGAGGTCTAGTACAAAGGATCCAGGTCCGTCCCTCTGTACGGATGTGCCCCCGTTGTCCGGCTGCAAGCTGTGCTTCGGAAATGGTCTGTGTGCAGCCCTGTTCTTGTGAAAAGTCTGCCGTTCCCCAGGAGAACCAAGGGTAGACTTCGAAGACAATGCTGCACGCTCGTCATTTAGATTGTTCTATTACAAAAAAAGATTTAAGAAAAACAACAATGTTACTATTACATCCTTAGAGCAGTAAATGTATTTTTTTTTTTAATAATACATTTTCTAATTTAAAAAAAAGGAAAAATGTCTTTAAATTGAGCAGGCACTAATAACTAGTCAGTTATCCTCTGTTCTTGTGTGGTAGACAATAAGAATCAACTTCCCTACCAATCTTATCATTTTTCGGGGGGTAACAGAATACAGAGCCCAATAGCAAAGCAGCTATATATCATGCTACTGTGAGGAGTCACAGACAAAGTGTCAAGTTGGTTTAGAGCTACATCTCAATTTACACTACTCCACCCTCGTAAAAAGCCAAGAAAGCCAAGGTATAGTATCCCCGACTCTGTGGTTAGATTCGTGGGTGGATTCTGGATCTGTCCATGTGGACTACCAAGACTCTATTATTAAGAAGATACTGGCTTGGCTTAGCTTCAATCATTGGAAGGCCATATGGACCCAATATTGTATGTTATGGTGCTGAACACACAGAGATCTTGGCATTAAAGCATACTGACCTTTCTTTGATCTTTATACCTAAGTATGCACTAATATAGCAAATAAAAACAAAGAAACCTAATAGCAACCCAGCATGACGTTACTGACTGAATAATGTCTACAAAATACTGTTTGCAACACTGGCATCTTTAAACAACTATTACAGGCTGCCATGCCTAAATCCCTAACATGTAGCAGGGCTGCCCTTAAAGTATTGGGTGTTACTAGCCGAAGCAAAATAAAGTGAAATGTTGCAATATTTATGTCTGCAGGGCCAACAACCACAAAAAGTGTTTCTGATTTGGGCGGCAATTATGGAAGGAAAGTAAACAGGATATGGCATACCGAGGGAAAGTATGTCATTTTAATAAACAGGGACTCACCACCTTATATTACTGTACACAGTGCCAGCAGGAAACATTTAGCAAATATAATTGCTGTAAGACTTCAGATCCCCATGTGATACCCCTTCTTAATTCTGACCCCTGACCTCCACAACCAAACTGGAGTGTCACTATCCTGCACTTAAAACTAGTCACAAAATAACTTCATATTTACAAAAATGTCGTTTTCATACATCTCTATTAATTTGGTGAAACAAAATACCCTAGTAAAATGCTACAGTATATATAGTGCACCAAGTATACAACTAGAAAATAGTTACTATATGTATCATTATTTTCTGACGTTAATGTTACATGAGAACATGAGAAACAAACAACTTGAGTGGTCAAGAAGCACTAAAATGTATTACTTCTTTGGTTGTAGTTTTGTAAAATGACCAGGTTGTTAATCTTTTACTTGGATACTTAGTAATATTATACATTTGTTTACCGCCTGTTATAAATCGAACAAATTACTAGGTATGATAAGTGTGTTTATTTAAAAATGCTTTTCACATACGTACCTAAATATTTGGTTTATGTAAAATATTACAGCAATTATTGTTTCAGAAATGTTCTTTCACGCTTACTGTCTCAAATGGGATAACAGCTGTTAGAGTCTAAAGTTAATTTTCTAGTCTTCAGTCGTTGATTCTTTATTGTTTATTATTTTACCAGGTATATAATCTGGTTCATGCTGCTTATTTACAATCCCTTCTCTCACACACTTTTCAAATGGAATACAATATAAAACGATAGGTTGCGGATGCAACCCCGGTTCCCTGAAAGAGAAAATAACCATCAAGGTATGGGACATTGCCGTCAGGCAGTAGGGATTGGCTGAGCTTTATGTCAAAGCTGCCGATAGGCCTCCGCACAAACTGCCGTGTAAGCCCGCCCCCCTGGGAGCTTACTATACGCAACGCGCGGAGAGTCACTTCCTCTTTTGCCCTTCAGGCCGTGAAGGCCTCCAGAGCGACCTCGCGGCTTGATGGTTATTTTCTCTTTCAGGGAACCGGGGTTGCATTCGCAACCTATCGTTCCCTTTCAAGTTGAAAATAACCATCAAGGTATGGGAACAGTGTACCCAAGCCGTCGTGAGGGAGGATTCTCGGCAGTAGGACAGACTTACGTCATAACGCAACTGCGTAGGCAGTACATCTACGTATATGCGGAGCTGCGCCTCAGCGTCTATGCTCGCAATGACACCTGTCCTAAGGTGGAATAGCCACACTATATTGGCAACCACTCTACACGTCCGCAACCTGAGGCGTCATAGAGTGTAACACAGATGCTCCAAATGATGGAGCAGAGGATTCCAGTACATTCAACTGGTAGAACCTCGTAAATGTATGCGGTGTAACCCAGCTGGCTGCAGCGCAAATGTCAGACATCGGCTCCCCTCTAAAGAGGGCCCAGGATGGTGGCGGAAGGCCCATAGACTCATATGCTAACTGAATAGCATCCACTATCCAATGAGAAAGGTGTTGCTTAGACAACTGCTGACCCAAAGTCTTAGAACCATGGCATACGAACAGCTGTTCTGTTTGCCTCACAGTCCTTGTGCGGTCAATATAACACCTCAATGCCCACACAGGGCAGAACATGTGTAACCGCTCTTCCTCTGGGGAAGAAAAAGGAGGAGGATGGAACGCCATCAACTCCACTGACTGGTTCACGTGAAACGGGGATATGACCTTGGGTAAAAAGGCCGGATTTGGACGCAGGGAGACCTTAGAACCGTCTCCTGCGAAACGAATACATGATAAATGCACCGAAAGTGCATGTAACTCGCCCACGCGTTTTGCTGATACCACTGATAGCAAAAACACAGTCTTTATGGACACGAACTTTATATCCACATTGTGGAGAGGCTCGAACGGTGCCTTGGTAAGGGCTTCTAGCACCACATCAAGGCTCCATGACGGTAAACTGGTAGTCCTTGGAGGCCGCAAGCGTCTTGTGCCCTTTAGGAACTGAGATGCCAGAAAATGGCAACCAGGTGACAACCCGTCAATGCGTACATGGCAAGCCAAAATAGCGGTTAAATACACTTTAAGTGTAGAGGGAGATTTCCCCTCATCTAGCAGCTTCTGCAGAAACTGTAATATCACTGCCATAGGGCAGGAGACCGGGTCATGGCCCTCAGCCAGACACCAACTCTGAAACAATTGCCACTTATACGCATCCTGCGACCGAGTAGAGGGCGCTCTCGCACTCTGAATGGTCGATATAACCACCGTCGAAAGCCCTAAGGCTGACAGGCGCTCCCGTTCAGGGGCCAAGCCCATAAATGCATGAGTTTGGGGTTTGGGTGCCATAGCCCTCCTTGGGCTTGGGACAACAGGTCCGCTCGCAGAGGGAGCTCCCTCGGGCGACCGTGCAACAACTGCACCAGACTCGGGAACCATATCCTCCGAGGCCACCGAGGAGCGATCAGAATCACTGTCGCTTGCTCTACCCTGACCTCCAAAAAGGCGGGGAGCATCGTAATCGGTGGAAATGCATACAGGAGCCCTTGCGGCCATTCGTGAGCCGTGCATCGACTCCTAGGGGGCTGTCGAGGTCCTTCACCGAGAACCATAGGGGACAGTGCGTGGTCTCTCGCGAAGCGAAGAGATCGACTTGGCTGTGCCGAACCAGTCCCAAATGCGCTCTACCACCCGAGGGTGAAGACGCCATTCGCCTGCAAGAGGACCTACTCTGGACAGGAGATCCGCTGCGTAATTGGCTCTGCCCGGTAGGTGAACCGCACGCAGAGAGGCTAAACGCGGTTGTGCCCAAAGCAACAGCCGTGTTACCATCCGGTGAAGACCGGGGGACCGCAGGCCGCCCTGGCGGTTGATATATGCCACTACCGTGGTGTTGTCTGACCGCACTAGCACGTGCTTACCTAGAAGCACTGGCAAAAAGTGCCGAAGGGCGAGGTCCACCGCTCTGAGTTCCAGAGCATTGATGTGGGCCGACCTCCAGGGTCCTGACCACACTCCGCGAGTCCCCGACCCGTTCCAGACTGCTCCCCAACCCTGGTTGGACGCGTCGGTCGTAATAACCTCCCTTCGGAAGATGGGACCCAAGCGTACGCCGTGGCGGATGTTCGACGGAACGTTCCACCAGCGCAGTGCCCCCCAGCAGGTTCGGGATACCCTCAACCTGCGGTGTTTGTCTCTCCGCGGATGCAACACGAAGGCATTGAACCAGGCCTGCAGAGGTCTCTGGTGTAGTAAGCCCAAAGGAAGGGCTTGCGAGGCGACAGCCATCAACCCCAGCATGCGCTGACACAGCTCCATGCTGACTGTTTCTCTCAACCTGAATAGGGAGAGACACCGCTCCAGCGAGGCAACTCTTTGTGTCGACAGGGTCGCTTCCATGGACACAGAGTCCAGATGCAGACCCAAGAATTCGGTCTGTTGGCTCGGCACGAGGCGGCTCTTTTCTGAATTGACCTTCAGACCTAGCCGGTGAAGATGGTTTGTAACCATAACTGTGTGCTGTGCCAACTGCTCCTTTGACTGCGCGCAGACGAGCCAGTCGTCCAGATAGTTCAGCAGTCGACACCTTGAGCCCGCAAGGGAGCTAAAATGGCATCCATACACTTCGAAAAGGTTCGAGGAGCTAGAGACAGGCCGAATGGCAGGACACAAAACTCGTAGACCCTGCTCTGAAATGCGAATCGTAGGTACTTCCTGTGACCCGGACAGATGGGAACGTGAAAGTATGCATCTGTGAGGTCTACGGTGGTAAACCAGTCGCCCTGCCGGACAGACTAGACAATGTGCCTGTGCGTAAGCATCTTGAACGACAACACCCGTAGGTATTTGTTCAGTAGTCGCAGATCTAAGATAGGGCAGAGCCCGCCGCCTTTTTTTGGCACTAGGAAGTACTTGGAGTAGAACCCCTGGTCGGTCAGAGCAGGGTCTACTAGTTGAATGGCACGCTTCTTGAGCAATGCCTGTATTTCTGCATTTAGAGCTGAGGACTGAACCGAGTCCTTCACTGCAGTTACCACCACTCCCCTGAATGGGGGGGGGGGGGTTTAACCGGAACTGAAGGATGTACCCGGTGAGTATAGTTTTGTCGTTGGTGCATTGTTGCCAGAACAGGAGCTGTGGAACAGTGTAGGGGTGGGTTAACGGCTGCCGGGGTTTCTCAGGGCTGTTTAGGCTGCGCTCGCTCACGAGGGGCCTGGCCAGAGCCACGAGGACGCGGTCTGCCACCTCCTCTAGGGCGCCACCCGCCGCGCTGCGGTCTTGCAAACGCGGGTTGGCTGCGTGCTGAAACCCCCAAAGGGGCGGTTTTACTGCCCTGTGGGTACGCTTGCTGCTGCGGCGGTGCCCTGCGCCACTGGCGCTCCTGTGGCCGCCTTGGCTGGAAGGGTTTGCTTGGCCACATCTTTGCCAACTGCTGCGACGCCTCACGTGCCTTGACAGAGCGTTGCAGCATCTCCTCAACCGCTGGGCCAAACGTGTGCCCCGGTGATATAGGAGCATCTAGCAATGGGGCCTTATCAGGGTCCTGTACCCTGGCCTGCGAGAGCCAGAGCTGCCTTCTTGCCACCACAAGAGAAGCAATGCTCCTGCCCTGTGCTCGCGCATTCAGCTGAGCCAGCTTAACCAAAAGCTGCGCAACTGCACCCAGCTCGGTCCTAAGGCCAACAGATGGGAACTCAGGCAGATCACGAATCAGCGCCGCCTGGTAGACCGTCAGGAGGCTGGCCACGTTAGACAGCCTAACTGCCTCTGTAGCCGCGGCATACCCCTTTTTCAGGTGGGCCTCCGTAATCCTACACTGCATGTTAGGGCGGGAGGGGTCCTTAGCCAGCCCCGATAATGTTGGCGCCTTTACTAGCACGGCGAACGCAGCGCCCACTGGCGGAAAGGACGCTAACCCAGCTTTGCTCGCCCCGTGCATGGTGAAGGCCGAAGCCTTGCGAGAAGTTGCAGGGGCGGAGGCCGGGGCTCCCCAGGTGGACTGCACCTCCTTAATAAAATCCGGGAATGCCGGGAGCATCCTGGACTGAAGAGGCGGAGCCGATGGCAACTCAAATAGAGAGCGTCATGTTGGCTCTAACGCAGGCCAGTCCACGCCTAAGTGACGGGCTGCCCTCTCCACCACTGACCACATAGGGTCATTAGTATCCAGCACTTCAGGGTCATCTTCAGGCAACTTGGCCTGGCAGGTCACGCAGCGGTGGAACCCAGACATGGTGTGTAGCATTCGCAAGCACTGACGAGCAGTAGCGAGCGAGGATCACCGATGTGCGTGCGTGGAACGCCGAAGCGTCGGGCACCAAGTGTCGAGCACCTGAAGTGCGTGCGTCGAGCGCCGGCGCGTCAAGCGCGAGGTGCGTGCGTCGAGTGCCGAGCACCGAAGTGCGTGCGTCGAGCGCCGAACTGTCGAGCACCGAGCGTTGAGCACCGAAGCGTCGAGCACCGAGCGTCGAGCACTGAGCGTCGAGCACCGAAGCGTCGAGCACCGAAGCGTCAAGCACCGAGCGTCGAAGGAATGTGCACCGAGCGTTGAGCACCGAGCGCTGATGGAACATGCACCGAGCGTCGAGCACCGAGCGCCGAAGCGTTGAGTGTCGAGCACTGAGCCCCAAGTGCAGAAGCACTAAGCACCACGCGCAGAAGCGCTGCACAAAGCGCCGAAGCGCTGCACCAAGCGCAGAAGCGCTGACACCAAAAGCGCTGGAGCGCGAGCACCAAAGCGCGAGTACCGAGCATGGAACGCTAGCACAGACGCCTATGCGTCAGCTGACCCGCCAAGCGGAGATGCTAAGTGCTGGTACAGTGTCTGATGCCATGCAATACCTACCTGATGGTGCTGGGGAATTACCACGTTGGTGGTCAACTTCCTCTGTAGAGTGAAAGGGAAAAAATTTGTTTTTTTTTTGTTTTGTTTTGTTTTTTGGACGCTGCAGCAATAATACAAAGTAAGAGGGTGTAGTACAATTACCACGTGGTGGGAAACGCGCCGCGGTGGGGAAGGAACACTGCAGAGCAGACTACACGCACACGCACGGTCTAGCCTAAGCCTAAGCTAGACCGAGGATGCAGATATACGCGTGGGCCAAGGCCAACGCAACACGCGTCCGAACAAAAAATATATATACACAATAACAATATATATATACACACAATAGTATACAGAAAACCCAAACACAATAATAATAATAAGAAACAGAGGAAAGACGGAGAGACCACGAAGAAACGCGATGCAAAAGCAAAGCGAGAAGGAATATATAAAGTAAACAATATATATCCTAAAAATAATAATAATAACAATAATCACTCCGAAGAGTATAACTGAAACCAACTCAGAGAAGGGGATAAACCAGTTTCTCAAGCCTAAGCTTATGGAGTACAATCAGTGTACAGCTCTAAGTCCTACCGCTACTGAGGCTGAAGGCAAAAGAGGAAGTGACTCTCCGCGCGTTGCGTATAGTAAGCTCCCAGGGGAGCTTACTATACCTGCCTATCGGCAGCTTTGACATAAAGCTCAGCCAATCCCTACTGCCTGACGGCAATGTCCCATACCTTGATGGTTATTTTCGACTTGAAAGGGAACAACCTCATACAGATACCTACAGACAAATACAATTTCCTACTTTTGATAAACTGATCCCATAAATGTACATCAATTAATTACAACAGGATGGTGGAGCCACATGAAGTAAACCATCCTGAACAGAATACATTTTTTAAACATCGGCAGATTAAAAGGCCTATACCGGTGGCTGCCTTCACTCACATGTGACCTCTCCAAAATGTCGGTATAGTTTTTCTTTAGAAAAAAAAGACATCATCTTCATAACACAATGCTTTTACCCTGGTTTTAGCAAGCTTGTTTTAAACAGCTTTGAATTACCGTTGGCTCCTAGGCTGCAACCTTAGCCTTTCCAAAGCATGTTTGATCTTTTCATGCTTAATTTTAACTCCTCTTTCACACTGTCCATCCCTTGGAAAAACACAAACAGCGCAGTTCACTTTCAAGGTTAAGGATCGACACTCTCTCTAAACATCTATTTCATCTGCTGCCAGGCATTACGGGCTCCATTTAGCTGGAGTTGGTAATATTTTACTTACAAATACTTTTCCATTCATTTTAACACAGCTGTTTTGGTCACATGTAGTGCATTTCAAGATTTAACAGAAGTGCTCCCAGGTTAAAATTGTGTTTTTATTGGACCAATTTAGCGTGACCCCAACTGCACACTCCATTATGTGTACATAAACTTTGAGAAGAAACAACCCAAGTTTGTCCAAATTTGGAAGCACTAAGGCAGACAAACACAACAAAACCAAAAGGCAGGTGGTAGGGAATATATTAGGCGAGTATAAAAAAGGTTTGTGATGCAACTGTGCCAATGGCAGTATGCTAAGACCCCAGCTTGTTTCTCCAGCTCATTTTATCAATGGACTGAGGCTCTGTTGTCATAATAGTACCCTGCCCCCGGAAAGAAATAAGGCATTTTTGGCAAGCCTGCATAATACACTGGTGTAATTGGATGAAACATTGTGTTCAATTGAGGCCTTACAGGACAACCTATGTCTTCTGGTGATGCCACCTCAACCTCTGGTTGGAAGTTAAATAGCCCCAGGCGGCGTGTCCAGGTGTGACCAAGATGGCATAGCTTCAGGTGGGGACTACAGCTGTCCATTTATCGCAGCCCCCTGTGAAGCCAGGGCCATTGGCCTTTAAGTTACATTGCTTCAGAAGCTTCCTTATCATTTTTAGTGACCAGACCAGTTAATAATATATTCCATCCAGGTGCAAAAACTGCAGGGATCACAAACTCTCCTCCTCTCCTCCCATCCATCAAATCTTGAGACAGGTTGAGCAGTCTGAACTTGGTCAGATCTTGACATGACCTCCTAATTAAAGAAATCTGGATCAGCATGCTTTGCTTCTAAATTTTGGGGGCCGCAACAGGTCATGATTAGGGGTCTACTTAAATCGTGGTAAATTTACGTATTTTTCACAGGTATGTTGCGGAATAAAATTAAGATTTCGTGGACATTTCGCGGACCTGTTTAAACATTAAATAAACCTAAGTAGACAGTATTTCAGAGCACTATAAAAGCCTAAAAATAGCGGTACTTTTTTCCTTACTAAAACAGAGTCTTGTCATTTGTTAAAGGCGAGTATGCAGCATCCCTCAGCAGTTGACTTGTCTATACATTGAGACTGCACATTCTGCATCCACTGAATTGGTTGGAAGATAAGGCAAAGCTTTGCCAAGTTATACAGATGTGGAAATCAATTTGAAACAGCCCAAAAACTCGGTTACACAAGGGTATCTGGCATACTTTAATAAAGGCAATGTATGCAGTACGTTCGTTGTCATGTTATTTGTCCCATCCAATAATTTATTTTATTAGTACCGAGTCAAAACAAAGAAGACGTGGCTATTCGGGTCTAAAATTCCAACTGTAAGCAGCAGCTTGAAGCGCGGTGGCTGTGCTGGATCGTTTTAGTACTGATTTAACTTGCAGACAGGAATACTTTTTGTCTGGGCTGACTTTCCAGTTTGGTTTCTGAAAGTTGTTTATTTTACGTTCTGTTCAGCAGCCTTTGTGGTAGCCTTTTGTTTAATGTGTGATTCTGAAGCTAAATAGCCAACATGACGATCTTATTTTCTCCAAATACACATTAAGATGTGCAACACAATTACCTCAGTCTGCATGTACAGTTTCTCTGGGAAATATCTTGAAACGATCATCATCCGAAATATACTTTGCTTTTTTTGTCATCCATTTCTACTATTTTACCTCCAATGCTGAAAACTAGATTTAAGCAACATAAATCAAAACAATGCAGCACCAACCTTGCCCCACCCCTTACTGCACAGTACTACAGATCACATAAAAGCAGTAAAGATGCACTGATAGGCTGATTAAAACTTTGTCATTTGAATAGTAAACAAGAACATTAACTGCTTTGGAGAATTTTTTTGTGTAAATGTTATTTGTGGACGTTTTTTGTTTGTTTGTTTTTTGCTTTAGTGCAATGCACACGGGACCGCGAAGGAATAAAAACGGGCTATCTACAGAAGGAAGATACGTAGTTTGCCTCGCTTGCATTGTGCAGTAGTTCATTTAAACGCGGTTTCTTTTTTTTTCTTCCTCTTCGTACTTGTTTGTATGCATTGTCCCCTAAGAGGTGAATTTCACGGTGATCCCTCAATTTTACGGTTTCCGCGAAATCTGCGAAATCGCGATTTAGGTAGGTCCCTAGTCATGATTAAGCCTCCAGCCTCTTCAGTTGCAGTGGGTTAGGGAATCTACATCATACGCCAATCAACCAGGAAAACATACACTTGCGTCATTACTACTGGCCTATGCTTTTCAGATAGTCAGCTTTTTACCAACAGAGAACTGACTAATCAATCTCTCTACCTCCCAGCAACTGGCCCCACCAAACTATCTTGAAACGTCTACTTGTATTTGCTAATTAGTGAAGAGGCACTGCAAGCATGTATGTTGATGCAGAATCTTGTCACTCTGCAGTATTGCAGTATCAACACATTAGGCTTGGCTAAAGCTGCATCCACACTGGACAGGGCGACGCAAGCGAAGTCGCCGAATGTCAATCCACACCAGACGCGAAACGATTCAAAAGACTGGAAATAAATACATGACCCCGCCTGTGCATTCCTATTGGACATACTAGAGATGGGCTGTCCCATTACAGAATAGGTCTTGTTTTGATAAAAGTTTACCACCCTGACCTCCAGCAACTCCATTGTAAAATAAAGGTTGGACTTGTAAAATCTATAGATCAGAATTACTGAACATCTCTATATATCCAACTTTTTTATTGTTATCATCATTATCATAGTCTGATTTGAAGCCCGGTACATCTCCAGTTGTCGGAAGACAGCTGTACAATAGTAGTATAGTTGAACTGATATTTTCAACAAAATTATTTTATTGTTACAGATTTATATATACAACTTACTGCAATCTCAATTGTGTTTCTTTACAAATTGCTTCTTTGATCTTTTTTGTTTATTAACTTTTGAAAAGTATTTTTAAAGTGCAACATTATTATTATTATTATTATTATTGTTATTATAAAATGCTTTATAAATATGGCTCATAATCTGCAAAACTACAAATGAGCTTGGTAATGTTGGGATGTGTCACATAGAATACAAACGTATTGCTGGCTTTGTTTTGCAATGTATAGTGTGGTAGGACCTCGATAGGGCCCAACCAGCAGGCAGAGGGAACGCAGGACGTGGCCAGTCCAAACACCAGTGTCACAGGAGGCATTTTCAGGGCCAGCACCCTAAACAGCCACACCAAACTGCCACTGACTCCTGGATGCTCGTCACCATGCAAAACGGGCTTCAGTTTCACTTGGGACCTCCTCCCTTTTGAGACATCATGAATACTTTTGTGACAGACCCTCTCCAGGCCTCTGTACTTGCCGGAGGTCAGGGTGGTAAACTTTTATCAAAACAAGACCAGTTCTGTAATGGGACAGCCCACCTCTAGTATGTCCAATAGGAATGCATGGGCGGGGTCATGTATTTATTTCCATTCTTTTGGATCGTTTCCTGTCTGGTGTGGACTGACATTCGGCGACTTCGCTCAGGTCGCTCGTGTCCAGTGTGGATACAGCTTTGAAGGGAAGGGAAACAGCAGGACTTAAAATGATTCATCGAGTGCTAAAGATAACATTCCCCACTCAAACACCCTTGTATTTATCCTATAACACAATAAAAATACTTTTAAAACTATGGCAACCGGCACTTAAATGTTGATGTGTTCCACCATATTGACAGAGTTTATCCGTGACGTCACTGTTGGAGCGCTGGACCGACTGGTTTGTAAACAAAGATGGCAAATCTCACAGAGCACTGGAAGTGACAGTTCTTTATCAGACTGAGAAGAGCTAGAATCTATTGTGAAAAACTTTCCAGGGCCGTATGAATCTGAGCCATCATAGAGCGCCAAATAGGCCCTATTGAAACTGAAAGAAAGGATTCAGATTCCTGGGAATCTGATCCAGATAGTGAGAGAGATCCGGATCCTTACAGAACAGTACACAATTTCTAGTGCAGCTGCTGTAATAACTGCACAGCAAGACCCGTGAAGAATGTGTTTGTTGTTTTGAAATTCTTCACATACAGCACAAAATTCTTGAAAAACTGTCAGCTATAGGTCAAGCTGATCGTTACTCCATCACGCAAAATGCCAGTTTAGAAATGTTGTGCTTGGATAGAGAGGTCCTGGATACTGCACTGGTGCTTTTTACAGACACCCGAACTGCGTTTGTATTTATGTGTTTCATAATTCTTGTACGCATTACATTATTACTATTATAACTATTTATAAATATGAAGTTTGAACTAGAAGTCAGTCCACTGCAACATAGCATTTTTTTTTTTTTTTTTTTTTAAACATGCAGCTGTAGGTACTGTATGATTGGCTTTGAGAATTTTCATGAACATTTAAACTTTTAATGCTCATGATAAAAATATGATTTGGTTTGTTATGATGCTCTTACTTCTCAGCCTATATAAACTTCAATGAGATTAAACTAGCCTTGTGTACTTCTCGTGTAAATAAAGGCTGGGAATAATTCTGAGTAAGATTATGGAGGGAATGATTAATACTGTATTTCCTTTTTTCTAAATAGCTTTGTTTAAATATGTTTTCATTTCTTATCTTAATTCAACGATTTTGCTCCAGGTCTAGTCTAGAATGTTTCTATTCCCTAGCGGAGTATCATAAATTTAGTCAGCAAAATATGTAGATTTTGTAAACCTGATAAAATAAGGAGTCCATTTTACCAAAATGTTCTGTTTAAGGTCACCTAGAAAGAGGAAAGGTTGGTAAAAATTTTGGACCTCAAACTGACAGCAGAAACGTGCTGGTCTGCCAACAGCTGACTATTTTCAATTAGCATTTCTAACAAAACATCCTAATTATGGAAGACCAAAGGTGAATTGTTATTTTACCGTTCAGCACGTTTCACTGCACATCACAGGAAGTGCCTTAAAAACATGAATGAAATGTTCTTTTCTGTTTCCTAAGGTTGGTGAAAGAAGCATGACTTGATTTTCAATTTGAAACAACTCAGGGGCATTCCAATGGAACTATGAGCAGGAAATGAATACCATACACAAGGACCATGGCAGTTGCTTTCGAACTGGACACCAAGGTGGAAGGAATAATTATAATCTTCCTTTTTTTCCTTTACCCATCTCCTGGTGGTTTGCTTTGAGGATTTTTTCTTTTGTACCATTGACAAAATCCTAAAGAGGTTGCTGATAAGGCTGGTGCAGGAGGAAAAGGGGTGCCTGAAGGTCTTCAGGCAGTGCTTTCTTTTTACCTGTCCACTGCCACACTCAAACTAATCACACAAGCCCTGCTGCCTTCCAGATGCACTGGCTACTCTCAACCCCAGCAGGAGGTCTAGCAATTAGGCCTTTGCACTGGGACCATAAGAAAAAATAGGGCCATCCAGCAAGGGTCTGACCTGCAGGTTTTGAAGCCAAAAGCCCCATTTAGGATTTTCAACAAACAGTGCTTCTTATCAGAACAGGTATACATATTACTCCACCTGCAAAATGAGGGTAGAACATTTTCTGTTACTATTGTTAACCCAACAGATGATTCTCATACAGAAGCTTTATTTCACACAAAATCTGAAGAAATCTCATGTTCTATTGGATAAGATGCTCTTTCCAAGCAAAACAAGGTTATTTCACACATCAAGAGCAACTAGTTGACATTACAAGAAAAAAGAAAAAGAAAATGACATGTATACTGTATATTCTGTGACAGCATGCCTTGAGATTCTTAACTTAAGAATCCAAAACCCTGTAGACATGACTTAACCAATACCAACCCTACAGTATGTCTTATTAAGTAAATATAAAATGTAACACATTGTACAGTCTATAATAATTATATTAATACACAGATAAAACAATACATTCTCAGCAGGCTAGTTTCGTCAAAACCAAGCAACTGTTTTGGTATAATGATTTATATTTTTAATGATCTAAACAGTGTCAGACTTTAATAGCACCACTAAAATATATAAATCAGATACTACAGATCTCATCCCACTGTCCTAGGTGATGATAATGGCGAGATAGATATAGCCTCCATAAGACCAACAAAATCAGTAGTTTCCCTGCAATTTCACTATCAAGTTTCTTTACTGGATGAGCACCTCAAGAGAAAGAGTGCATACACATAGAGACGCATATAGCCATATACTGCGGCATCGACATACCGATATGAACAAAAAAATACAAAACTATTCTAGATAACTGGCAGGATATATGCATACTGGCCCCAATTAGCACGACAAGGCTTTGATGAGAAATGTGTTTGACTTGATGTCTTCCACTGCATTGTGAACAGCAGTGGTCTTTGTTCGGATTCCCAATGTTAAAGCACCATTGTAAATCAAATTCATTATGCTTTTCAGAGTCCCTGGAGTGGATAGTAAAAATCTAGATTGTAGTTATACACTACTCTGTGTGACACAGACTCAGTACATTCCAGGCATATTTTGCACTGCATAGTACAACATGTAACTTTTTTAGTGACTAAACAAATTACATTTTCCCTGGTCTCTTAAATCCTCAAGTATTACTACTAAGTGTGATTGTTTGATATCACTAGCTACACTATAAGATAAACTTTAGCTGATTTCTCAAGAGTGAAACATGGATATAAAAACAAGGGACAATCTAAAAACGTAGTTGATCTTTGTATAATCTCTGTACAACAATCTATTCATAAAAATACATCAGGGCTAACTACTGCACCTAAGGGCTATATTGGGTATGATATATGTATGCCAGTCAGGCTTTGAGGCTGCAGTACAAGGAGTGTCAGTCTGGATCTGGGAGTGCAATATACAGTCAATGAGAATTTCAGTCGTGCACATTCAGAAGATGGTCTGGACTAAAAAGCAAGTCTTCTGAGACTTCAGCACCCATATTTTCTGTGCTAAAAATACTGCAAAAATGAGTATGAGATTTGACGACATACCAGAAACTTTGATCCCCAACTTCTCCTTAACAGAAGGCTGGATATACAAGTTCCCATTGCTCAGTATTTATTGCTTCCATTGAGTGGCAACACATTCCGTAGAGTGGATTTTGAGCACCGTTTTAGCACTGGGGTCACACCAACAATCTTTAAAGCTACACAATCTCTTGCCCAGTGTGGGTGTATGTCTTTTTTTTTTTTTTTAAATGGCCTGTAATTTAGAGTAAGTGGTCAGGAGATACACATTTTAAGTAGCCAGTATTTGTCCTGTATCTACTGCAGCGCATGGCTGTTCAGTTCAATTAGGTGGAATGAATGAAATGATGGATAAATCTCACTGCACTCATAGCATGTTCACATAAAGGCCATGCCTGTGTAGCAATGGATGCTTGTGACAGGGTGGCGTCACGGCCAAGCTGTTGCCCGCCTGGTGTTCTCTCTGCCTCGCTTCGCCCACGCTACTCCACTACTCCGCTCGCTCCACTGGCTCCCGATCACCGCTCGCATCCAGTTCAAGACTCTTGTACTAGCCTACAGATGCCTTGACCAGACTGCACCCAGCTACCTCCAGACCCTCATCTCTCCCTACACCACCACTCGACCTCTCCGCTCCGCCTGCACTAGAAGACTGGCTCTACCTCCGCTACGCTCCCCTGCCTCCCGAGCCCGCTCCTTCTCCACCCTTGCTCCGCAGTGGTGGAACGACCTTCCTACAGATGTCAGGACTGCCCAGTCCCTGACCACATTCCGGCGCCTCCTTAAGACTCACCTCTTCAAACAGCACCTGCAGAACTACTCTGTTGTATCCTGGGACACTATCACCCTTCATTTAAATGTGCTTTATTTTGCTCTTATCTGCCCCCTATTTTACTGCATTTAATCCTGTACTTCAGAATACTGTAATCTGCCAAGTGTTTAACCTGTAGCATTTTGTACTTAATCATATCCTGATGTAACTATCACTATTTAATCATATCCTGATGTAACTATCACTATTATCTGCTGTATTATTGAATTGTGGTTTGTCACACTTGAACAAAAATTATTGTATTTCTTGCTCTTATTGTATTACTTGTATTGTAACACTTGAATGTATTTGTATTTGCTTGCGATTGTAAGTCGCCCTGGATAAGGGCGTCTGCTAAGAAATAAATAATAATAATAATAATAATAATAATAATAATAATAATAATAATAATAATAATAATAATAATAATAATAATAGCAGGGAGAGAGACTCAGAGACAAAGAAGCTGCAGTTCAAGCGCTGTTGTGCATGTTCATTAACATGGTACAGTAAGCGAAACAAAACACATTAACAAATAAAAAGGCACAAGGACCAAAACAAAAGGTCTATAAATTAAAAAAAAAAAAAAAAAAACCTCACAAACATAAACAGGACAGCAACACGTACCTCCACCAACACCGACATTAACTCCAACATGAACACCCGTGATTACCCTTTTTATACACCTGTGACTGGATGGTAAATAATCATCACTTATTCAATTTAGGGCTCCAGACACATTCTCCCCCCCACCCCCACCCCTCCTGTCACATGCTTTACAATACAGTAGCTGTAGTTAGTGTACAGGGTCCTTAATCTCATTTCAAGGATTCTCTGTCCTCAGTCCTTTACCACAGTCTTCCACATTAACAAACAGAAACCTCTGCATTTAGCTTGTGCAGGAGACTGAATTGCTTGAAGGCAAATTCAGAATTAAAACACACTAGTTCTCCTCTCACTACCTGTAATTTAAACAAAAAATGAAAATGAACCTGCACGAGTCACATTAGTAATTTAATTAAAACACGGGAACACATGACATAACATTAAAAAAAAAAAAAAAAAAAAACGTTTTGTAGTTTGTAACTGCTGTAATGCTTCAGATGTACTATGAGATTTTTTTTATTTCTTTCTAAGAACTAAGTAGAATATGCATGTATTAAGCCCAGTGATGTACTAGCCGGTTTTTTTTAATTTTATTTTTTTTATTTTTTTTAAGGCCGAGTATATGTGTAACGAATCATAACCAGTTTGTCTATTCTGCTTTTTCAACTATATTGTGCCTCTTGTGGGCAGATCGTGAAATTCACTTGTTTATCAGGCAAGAAAATGCGTTAAAGAGCAGAGTTTTTTTTTATATCCTGCTTTAACTAACGACAAATAAGTGTACCACAGAAAACAAAATTGCATAGTCAGAATGTTGGACGTCAGAAAATGGTACGCGGTCATTTGGAAGTGCTGTGATTGGCTATACTGCACAAATTACTACGAAGACAAACTGTAGTTCACCCACAAAATCGTGTATTTTTACAAATTCAGATAACCCGATTTGTTGCTCACCAGTTAGTCACATACGTTTGCTGAATTGTGAAAAATAGGCTAGATACTTGCCCCACTAACCCTAGAATATAAAAAGAGACAGTAGTAACTCCGAAATAATGTTGTTCTGGTATCAATATATGCATGACATTTACAGTAGGTGCGTTCAATGCATACCACAGAGTTGTCATGGAATTGCTATCATTGTCCATGAAATACCACAATTTTTCAACACATATCAGCCCGTAAAGACGGATCATGAAAGGAATATGCCAACAACGTCCTTATGCAGGTTACTGTCGTTTTCATGGCAAATATCGTCCCTAACTTCAGTGTTTGAAGTCTATTAGATAGATAGATTTTATCTGTGGGGATTTTGGTCTCGAACTTGCTGAAGGGATGGCTTTTCCCCTGGCACCAACATTTTTACCATAATTATCAGTACATTTCTCCCTCAGATACCATATTAAATTCTCTCTCCTGTTGACGTCTATGGCTCTTTTCAATGTTTACTAAATACAGAGATGACTTCCAGCATTGCAACCTTTGAACATTTTGAAAGCAAAAATGTCAACTACCTTTGCACCCTTTAAAACGAAAAATATGTTTATATCAAGTTACAGAGTTGTGCAAGCCTATATATTAACTGTTATGCGGCAACTGCATCTTAATAATAATACACCGTCCTCAATATGACAATTAAATATATAAAAATATTATTATCCATATGACATCAAGTTATAATTACGCTAGATGTATTATATGTCATTTCTAAATATGATGTTTCTGTAACTAAGAAAAAAAACATATACAATGTTAACTGCAGCCCGTGCTGGTGCAAATGTATTTAATAGCTTTACAAACTAGGAACAAGAACTAGCCTACAATTCACCCTGAAACAACTCAACAAGATCAAAGTGCCGAGTGCAGGAGTAAACGTTTAATTTAGCTACATGGGAACAAACAGATTATTGAAGCCACTGCTGAAAGCCACACAGCTAAATATTTGTATTATGGTAACACTGATAGGTACTTTACCTCCGTAAGCACGATGTCTTGCTTGCTGCTGTAAGTCACATTTCCTTGATTCAAAGGGCTGCTCCGGAGCACAGTAATGTGTAAAATTAGGAGGAGAAGCCCTAACAGTAAGAGAAGCTCTGCAACCAGCCGCACCATCCTCTTCAGCCTACCGGCTTTGGGACCCTGCGGGGGAGTAGCGGATCCACTGCCGCCTCCTCCCGCGGTAGAGACTCCGCTCTCCGGATCCGCCGGGGACGAGGAGCCGTCACACCACAGTGGAGCCACTTCGGGATTAAAAATTACAAACTAGGGAAAATGTTTTAAGAACTAAAATAACTAAACCCTAAACGAACGAAGTTAAACCAGAGTGCAATTATTAAACATCTTAAAATATTTCGAATTCTTATTCAGCATAGGCTCTGGTAAATTTTAAAGAAATAGAAATACCCTAATTTCAGCAATTGTTAAACGAGTTTAATTTATGTTTTAGGATTATGTATAGGAATAATATCTCCAGTCACCTGTTATACTGTAATTAAATTGTAGTCTAATATTTAATCTAGAATACTTGATATATATTGTATAAAACTAAAGTTAGTAGTTGAGTTTAAATTTATAGTCGTTCTAATTTAATACCCGGATTAATGTACAGAACCAACAGCATCCAGTTTATAAATATGTACAAAGAAGCGATACTTAATTACTTAAGTGATTAATATCTAAAAAGATGCACGACATTTCAAGTATTTCTTCCAGGTGAATTTACCAATTTGACCGGGCAACATTTCGCTTTGCTTGCAATCCTGCCAATCTTCTAACTGGCTTTTTTTTGTTCTTGATATCATCCATGCATGCATGTTTTCAATTGTTTACGCATTTTTAATCCAAATTTAAAGTCTTCAATTTTTTTTTTTTTTTAATATTCCTTTGCTTATGTCCTTTTCCACTTTTCTCTTGTAGTTTAACTTGTTCGTAAAGTTCCTCTGTCAGATTCTTCACTTTGTTGCTCCAGTACACTTATCTGAATCGCTATACTTTCATACTAAAAACACTGCATTCTGTGAAAAAATGCCCTCTATATTTATATTACACGCTGCTGAAGTATGAAGTCTATGTGTACAGCTATTGTGTACGGGGTATTTGTTAATGACTCCTCTTTCACACACTGTTTGTATATGACTGCTCTCTGTAATGTTTTATACTGCTCTCTGCTGGGTTGCTGTCAACTCCCCCTCCCCCTGTTGTTAACTCTTACTTTCCCGCAGATCTCCCCTGCCTTCACTTAGTGCTGTCACTAAGCAAAACCAAAGGTAAATAAATGTAAAGTATACGTTATATGTATCTTTTTTATTTGTTTCGACAATCTTTTCAAGTTTGTATTATAATTTGAATAATCAAATAAATACACCTGTGACTACACACATTCATTATTATAACAACATTGAACTCTCATTTCATGTTTTTTTTTTTAATAATCATAAATTCCCTATGCAAGTTTGTGCTCATTTATTCTATTTGTAAAAACTTCCCACACAAACTGACGCAGTTTGAACACATGTTAAAAGAGACAGTTACAATATGACAGTTTTCTAAGTTCATTTAAGAATTGTTTTATTTCTGCAGACTTCACTTGTACAGTAAACAGTAAACAGTTCATGCAAATAAATACCTGCCACTATTCAGTAGATATTTTCAGTAAATACACATTCTAAAATGCCTGAAGATTATTAACCTGTTATGTGCCCAAACAAACCATTTCCTGACTAGGGCTGGAGGGGGCACCCATCTAAAAGTCAAATGCTGCATGTAATAAACAAGGCTTGATGTTTGAGGGGTTGTGAATGTCTGGGTTTGATTAAGGCACCTTGGAAGAGAAACATTTATTGGCTATTGCTGTGGCGTGGAATACACATATGGTGAATATAGTGTAGGTGAAAGGATGAGCCAGGTATTAGTACTAGCAGCTCAGATTGCAGATGTTTGTAACTCCTTCCTGTTGAGTTATATCTGTAAACGTACTTATTCTATTTTACAGAATCCCTTGTAAAAATACAATAATGAAAATTAATTTGATAGCGTTTCTGCAGCTGTATCTCTTCTGTAAGATCTTGAGCTAATTGTACAATGTAAGTCTGCATTTCAAGCTTGTGTTTGAGGTAAGTATGCCACTGTAAAGTACCTAAAGAAAACAGGTTTTCTAAAAAATGAAATTGATGTATAACCAATAAACACCGGAAAAACACTGGAAATGATTACTCAAAAAAAACAAAAAACTACTAAATATTCGTTCTTTATATTTTAAACCCACCTCAACTACTGAGTGGCAGAAAATTCCCGTGTTCACAGGATTTAAAGCTGTATTACAGTTAAGATACAGAGGATTTAAAACAGAATTGCAAATTGTGACAAAACGTAAAAAAATTACTACACACCCCAGAAGAATGTGCCCGTGACCATAGGGATTTAGTTGTGGAAGACAGCAAAGGAAAGAAGGTACAACTTAAGTGTGCAAGTACTGTCCAGTTACTATACATATTGTGACAGAAAAAAAATGTCCAAGCATTTTGGAAAGTAACCGAAAACAATACATTTCATACAATACATAAAAAGCTAAAGCCCCCAAAAAAACAAACAAAAAAAAAATTACCTAAAGCTGGAAAATAGCAAAAATAAGCCCCAAAAATGAAATTAATAAAAACAGAAAAACAGAATCCCTAAATATAATGAACGACATGGTTGTCGTTTATGTTATGGGTAGTACCGGTCGTGCATTCCCAGTGTCACTCAGCCTAGTAACAAATGAATGCCAACCCTAAGGGGAGTATGGTAAATTTCTAGCAATCAATCACTAATGCTGATGCTGGAATAAGGCGTCAGTTTGCAATGGCACTAGGAATTTGCAACAACCGTCCTCAGTAGGGGCCAAGAAGAAACAAAGGTGAAATAATGATGGAGATGGATATGGGCAATCTGCAATAATACAAGTCTTGCAAAAGCATACATAGTCATTGATTACACAATGCCAAGGGTCATTGAAAATGTCTAGAATATGGACCTATTCCTACCCTATTCCGGAGTAGAGACTTCTGACCCCTGGGGTCAACGGCAAGTAATTGGAGGCTACTGTGTAAAAATTGTGCTTGGAATGAAACTGAAGCACCCAGGTATCCTGACTAAATATCCTGACTAGCTGTTCTGCAATAGTACCATTTAAGAAGGGAAGTCTGGAGGCCTCTACCTAATGATGTCTGTCTCTTGAGCAAAATCCCCTGGAGTAAGTGTCTTGTAAAACAAGGAAATGTAAGGTTTTACAGGGGGCTTTAAAGAGTAAGTAGTGGGGTTCCTGAAAAATATAGTGTTACACATCCCCATGTGTTGCTACAACTGTTTAAATAACGTCCCAGATAACAGGCTAATAATGATTCAATGTTATTTATTTTTATTTATTTATTTCTTAGCAGACGCCCTTATCCAGGGCGACTTACAATTGTTACAAGATATCACATTATACATTATTTCACATTATACAGATATCACATTATTTTTACATACAATTACCCATTTATACAGTTGGGTTTTTATTGGAGCAATCGAGGTAAAGTACCTTGCTCAAGGGTACAACAGCAGTGTCCCCCACTGGGGATTGAACCCACAACCCTCCGGTCAAGAGTCCAGAGCCCTAACCACTACTCCACACTGAGTTATATTGATTCAATGTTGAAATCCGATGTTGATTCAACATCAGTTTGCTCATTGAAAGAAGATTGAATCAATGTTAAGAGTTATGTTGAATTAATGTTGAAATAGATGTTGATTAAACATCAATTTTATCATTGAAAGAACAGTGAATCAATGTTGACAGTTATATTGATTCAATGTTGAAATCCGATGTTGATTCAACATCAGTTTGCTCATTGAAAGAACAATGAATCAATGTTGGCTGAATAACCCATTTACAATATTAAAAAAACATTGAAACAACATTGAAAAAAACAAGATTGACTTTATGTTGTCCAAACCTTTGATCTGTATCTTGTCTGAACTGCATGTGACAGGTCTCAAAAGTGCTAATAAATAAATAAATAAATAAATAAATAAATAAATAAATAATAATAATAGATAAATAAATAAGGCATGGTACACAGTAGAGTATGGCCATGGTAAAATTAAATAAAGTTCAAAAGGATCATCTCACACATCCCATGAAACACAAAGTTTGTATCCACTAGTTTCTTTTTAAACTGTATGAGATTCAGCTCTAGGTTATGCATGTTGGTATGGCTGTCACTTGTATTCTATACAGATGTTAACCAGGCAATAATTACCTTACCAGAGGATATAAATGTTATATGAAGAAATAATCAAATACTATGTTATATGTGTTACCCTAACCCCAGCTTCAATCTAAACTTTAACATAATATATAATAACATCTATTATTTGGAAAACTACAGATAACACTCCAAAGTTAGTTGCTCGCAAATGATTATGCTCATAGATCTATTAAATCAGTCAGCGGGTGGGTTCTTGGGGTTACAATAGTTTGTTATAAAAACCTGAAATTGCCTGTTTCCCAAACATAAAACAGTATACAACATTTTAAATCAATCCAACATGATGTTCAGAAGTTATAATCCTCACAAGCTTTCACAGAAACAAAGAAACATGCAAACAAGAAACGGATAAAAACAGTTTGTGCGCTGTGCATGCACAGCTCTCCATATAACTTACCATATAATTTCTCTGTAATTACCGTTAATGATTTCGCAGTTAATATAAAGCACATGTAAAGTTAAGCCTTGTATGTAGTCATGGTAGTTTGTCTCAATCCACTCATGTCTTGGCTGGAGTCACAACTGTGACTCTAGACCCCACTGAACTGCTATCACCAGTTAATTTTGTCCTGGTCAGACTCGGATTTATGGTACTTGACAAGCATTCAAAATAAATAAGTGTATTATTGTCTCTTCATTTAATTAAAGTAATATTTTGTATCATGTTCAAATGTTTCCCCAAAAACATTACAGCAAAGACAATGAGAGCTTTGCTTGTTTAGACATTTCTATACAGTTGCTCAGCGATGCAATCTGGGGATGTGCGTGAAAAAAGTGTGACAAAATGATGCTACAGCAGCAACACTAAAGGTTAAAGAGATCTAAACTTGTTATCTCAAGTTAAGCAGCTTTCTCAGGACACTTTAGAAACAAAGTGTTTTTTGTGTAGAGTTTTCAATGCTAATCCAATTCTGTTTAACCATTTTAATTGCAAAGGAAACAATCCATTAACAATTCATCTCTGCAGCCCTTTCTCATTGTCATGCTTGACCTATTGCATAAAAAAGTATTAGGTTCATTATTATTATTATTATTATTATTATTATTATTATTATTATGAATACGACTACTACTGCTACTACTAATGATAATAAATTACCAATACTCCTGAAATTGTTAAAATAAATCTGTCTTTTAAAATATTAAAATATCTCATAATGGTCCTATTGATAAAATTATTCACAAAACCTGTTTTATCCAGTCAAGCTTGTAGGTAATGAAACCTTTTTGAATTGTTTTAGAGAGGGTTTTTTAGATATTTTCTTTAATTTAATTTTTTAAAGCACGGTTTAACCTACTGTAAGAGGATGTTTATAAACATTCTTCAAAAACAGTCCATAAAACTGTTTTGTTTTTTAATAGGTTACCAAAGATTACGTGTTATGTGAATAATGAACATTGCCATTCTATAATGTGAACACATGATCTTTGCTCCAGTGCACGAGTTTATATTTTTTAAATCCCCCTTAGAAAACAATATAGGGGGAAAAAAACTGGGAAAAGGCTAAACATGAGTGATCTCTTATAGTGACCATTATGCAAAACAATGCAACAATTAACTACAATGTCATTATATTGTGTTTGAGGGAAGTATGCCACTGTAAAGTGTATAAAGGACACAGGTTTTGTAAAGGGTGCAATATAATGTAATGTCCCTTTCTGTTACCCTTTCTATAGAATGAGCCAAAATATATTGTAAAATCTAAAGGTGACAGGGAAAGGCAGTGTTAACTGCCCCCATTTGGGCAGGATGCCGGATTAATCTAGCCACTTACCTCTTGATCAGTCATGATGGAGTGTTAACCATGAGGTCAGTGCCACCTTCTTGTGAGCTTCCATGGTGATAGATCTGGCATGACACAGTGGTGGAAGATCAAAGGCCCCTGTCTGATCAAGGTTGCCTGAATCATACGAGGCTGCATATCTAGCACACCAACTGGCATTTTAGTGCCAAAACTGCGCTGGTGTGAAAAGAGCTTTGTAATTCCCTTTACCACATGCTATCTTGCCAGACACTGCTAACAGGGACACAGCTGCATTACCTTGTGCTGGTCTCAGTGTGATTCATTGCCCAGATTTGTTTCCTTTTGGTCACCACAGATTTCGTACTATCACTCAGTCAGCTACAGTTTATAAACTGATTTTATCCAACCAGGGCCGGATTAACCTACTGTATATGCAAATTATGCTATAGGATAGGGCGTCCAGCAGAACTGGGGCTCACATAAGGTCGCTGTGTGTTTGGGACATTGTACAAAAACTGCATGGAGGCAGGCGGGCCCACACACACAGGAAGAGAGGTGCACAGAAGCTTGCTTTTGGTTAATTTTGTTCTTTTATGAAGGCTATGTATTTCTTTCTCGATTACAGCATACCTGGTCTCTGAGTCTCTCACGCAACAGCTTCCTGCTAATGTACAATACCAAATGCCCCACTCCCTCTACCTCCTGGGAGAGACCCGTCCCTACTCCTACTACAACAGGGGCATCAGTCTGCAGGATGAAATGTATGAATCAGGATCAATTTACATATTGATTTATTTCAGTTTTAAGGCCAATTTAAAAACCTGTCCTGTCTCAAAGGTGCACAGTACGCCTCTTTACATTTTATAAATGTTCCTTGTTCATTTAGGGTTTGGAATTTTAGAATACAAGGCGGGTAAAGGTAAACGTGTACAATGCGGGAGGCTGAAGGAAATTCAAATGTGGATGTCTGCAGCAGGCAAGAACGTTTTAAGTCCATAGTGTTTGTCTCTCGCTACAAAAGAAAACCCCAAAAGAAGTAAAGAACAGAAAAGTTATTACATTTTTTTGTTAAACTACATTGTTTTGTTCTGTTGAATGCAATGCTACTACTGGTCCGTAGAAGGAATCTACGAGGTTTGGAAAAAAAAACAACAACATTGTTTTTGTTTTGTTATATATATATATATATATATATATATACAGACGTGCTCAAATTTGTTGGTACCCTTACAGCTCATTGAAATAATGCTTCATTCCTCCTGAAAAGTGATGAAATTAAAAGCTATTTTATCATGTATACTTGCATGCCTTTGGTATGTCATAGAATAAAGCAAAGAAGCTGTGAAAAGAGATGAATTATTGCTTATTCTACAAAGATATTCTAAAATGGCCTGGACATATTTGTTGGTACCCCTTAGAAAAGATAATAAATAATTGGATTATAGTGATATTTCAAACTAATTAGTTTCTTTAATTAGTATCACACATGTCTCCAATCTTGTAATCAGTCATTCAGCCTATTTAAATGGAGAAAAGTAGTCACTGTGCTGTTTGGTTTCATTGTGTGCACCACACTGAACATGGACCAGAGAAAGCAAAGGAGAGAGTTGTCTGAGGAGATCAGAAAGAAAATAATAGACAAGCATGGTAAAGGTAAGGCTACAAGACCATCTCCAAGCAGCTTGATGTTCCTGTGACAACAGCTGCAAATATTATTAAGAAGTTTAAGGTCCGTGGAACTGTAGCCAACCTCCCTGGGCGTGGCCGCAAGAGGAAAATCGACCCCAGATTGAACAGAAGGATAGTGCGAATGGTAGAAAAAGAACCAAGGATAACTGCCAAAGAGATACAAGCTGAACTCCAAGGTGAAGGTACGTCAGTTTCTGATCGCACCATCCGTCGCTTTTTGAGCGAAAGTGGGCTCCATGGAAGAAGACCCAGGAGGACTCCAGTTTTGAAAGAAAAACATAAACAAGCCAGACTGGAATTTGCTAAAATGCATATTGACAAGCCACAATCCTTCTGGGAGAATGTCCTTTGGACAGATGAGTCAAAACTGGAGCTTTTTGGCAAGTCACATCAGCTCTATGTTCACAGACGAAAAAATGAAGCTTTCAAAGAAAACAACACCATACCTACAATGAAACATGGAGGAGGCTCGGTTATGTTTTGGGGCTGCTTTGCTGCGCCTGGCACAGGGTGCCTTGAATCTGTGCAGGGCACAATGAAATCTCAAGACTATCAAGGCATTCTGGAGCGAAACGTACTGCCCAGTGTCAGAAAGCTCTGTCTCAGTCGCAGGTCATGGGTCCTCCAACAGGATGACCCAAAACATACAGCTAAAAGCACCCAAGAAGGGATAAGATCAAAACATTGGACTATTCTGAAGTGGCCTTCTATGAGTCCTGATCTGAATCCTATCGAACATCTATGGAAAGAGCTGAAACTTGCAGTCTGGAGAAGGCACCCATCAAACCTGAGACAGCTGGAGCAGTTTGCTCAGGAAGAGTGGGCCAAACTACCTGTTAACAGGTGCAGAAGTCTCATTGAGAGCTACAGAAAACATTTGATTGCAGTGATTGCCTCTAAAGGTTGTGCAACAAAATATTAGGTTAGCGGTCCCATCATTTTTGTCCATGCCATTTTCATTTGTTTTCTTATTTACAATATTATGTTGAATAAAAAATCAAAAGCAAAGTCTGATTTCTATTAAATATGGAATAAACAATGGTGGATGCCAATTACTTTTGTCAGTTTCAAGTTATTTCAGAGAAAATTGTGCATTCTTCATTTTATGTGGAGGGGTACCAACAAATTTGAGCACGTCTGTATATATATATATATATATATATATATATATATATATATATATATATATATATATATATAATTCTGCTGCTATTGTATATATTAGCTGCTGGACTTTCTGGTAAACTAACAAAACCACTGACACATTAACCTCAGTGGATTGTTATATTATGCACTTGAAAATGCTTTTGTACTTTACTGCCTGGGACTGAAGCTTTTTTTAGTCTGTCATATTGCATTTTGTGTTCTATGTTCCCACGGATGTTTGAATGTTAATTAAAATGATCATTAATAACAGTGAGATTTAATTATTATCACTTGCATGTGATTTCTGTCGTATGGTACAAGGCAATAAAGGCATACACAGTTTAACAAGCCTCATGCCCAGCAAAGAAAAAAGCCGACATAAAGTGTTCAGGTAAGTTATCTAATTCAGTTCGAAGACGCTTCCTCAGATATTATTGATTGGTACTGAAAAAATGTGTGAACTGAAAATAAAGTAACAGTTAGGAAATATCATCTTGCAATTAACAGGTTCCTATGATGTCGTGTGCGGTGTACTCACCTGTTTCAAACTTTGCATATGATTCATATCAAATTAGCTTTTATGCTGGGCTTGTTTGTAACTAAATATCTGATAGGGAGCTCAAAGCAAACCATGAACACATATGAGTGAGTCTCTATGGGGCTGACGGACCACCCTGTAGTATATGAACTATCCTTAAGAGTGCAGAAAATATAAACCGTGTTCACGCTGTATTGGTGCCTAACTGTAGAACTGTATAAAAACAATATAGGCTATGTAATAACAGCAGACAGATGGGCACACGGATAACATTTCTCACATTTTTATATGGCAGCTCCACAACCGGGAGAATATATATTTTTCCCTCCATAAAGAATTATAAAGTGCAACACCAATCACATTGAATGTAAAAGCTTTTTTTTTTTTTAAATGCAATTCTCAAGTCTGCCTATTTTTGGTTTGAAACTGGAAAATGAATGGTTACCATGCACAGGCATGATGGAAAATGCTAGTAAATCTACTCCTGGTGGCTCCGCCTGTGCTGCTGCCTATCTAACCCTGCTCTGTGGATCTGGCTCTGGTTGGGAATCCACTTCCTGGAAAAAGTTATCTAGTTTGCTATTTTTTAATGGATTTTCCCTCATACTTTTAATTGTCAAGACACAATTCTCAATTGCTGCAACAGCTTGGGAAAGAATGAGACTATTTTGGAGTGTAAGGCTAAGCTTTGACACCTCTGGGAAGAGATCATGTAAAAAAATTGCAAAACCCTACAAAAGCAAGTTTTTCCACTTTCTGTACAACATGCTTTGCTCTTAATGTCTGTGTTTTTGGAAGTGGAAGCAAGGTACTCCATGTGGTGATGCACAGCAGTATATTGTCCCTGCCCAGTAGCAAGATTCTCATCATTTGATTGCAAAAAAAAAAGACAATGCACGAGAAACGTGAGGCAGCCAGAGCTGTGTCTTTACAGCCAAAGGTGTCTTAATTTATAGCCTAACTTGGCACCAATTGCTTTCAACTCACACTTACTTTCTGGATTGAAATGGTATGTTTTTCACACCAACTGCAGAAGGTCATACACTTTCTCAATCATTGAAACTGATCTTTGAGTACTTAACATTGCTAATTCAAGCCTATGGGGCAAGCAATTAAATTATATAATATGCTGTCCAATCTCACTTTTCAAGAGAGCACCTACCCCCCTGTAGCGCCCATATTGACACTGGCACCATCAGCTCCAAAAGCACCAGGCTTGTCTCGTCACCAATCTGAACATTCATTGTCAACAAGCAAATTCTTGGTTGAACATTCATTGTCAAGCAAATTCTTGGTTGCGTTTAAGATTCCTTGTGCATGACAGTGAACTAGTTCAGCTAAGCCTACAAGACGATTCACTACCACACCTGCAAAAACATGCCTACAGTCCACCATTACATTATCTCTCCCAGCTACATCTGTTGCACAGTCAGTCAGAATGGAAATGTAATTTGCACTGTTAACCCCTTTCTATTTAATAAGCAATGACCGCAATTAACTCAGCACATTCTGTATCATTGTCATGTTTTAGATACTTCCAAACCATTCCTCCTGATTAGCACAATCTGAGAGTGACATTTAGTGAATGGCAGTTCTTCTACTGCTATCATATAAGCTGCATTGAATTTCATTTTGAATTCCCTGTATGTTTTTTCTGCATTCAATTCAGCAGCATGAACCATTGCTCTGGCTATCGGTGTCTTGGTTGGTGTACACTTTGCAATAACGCAGTCCCTAGCATTTGTGTGCTTTCACTGTGTTTTTTCACAATCTCTTTGGTAATTTTTTGGAGTCCTCCCACGCAAGTTATTACGGTCTAAACTTGGTACAAAAAGCAAAAATACACATCATACACATGGGAGGAGTCATACACAAAAAAACACTCATTATTATAATAGATGTATCCCGCCCAACTCAACACAATGCGACCACCATGACAGTAAAAATAGACATAATGAAGCATTCTTACGTTTGTATAAGTTAGTGATCAGCAGATGTGTCAGCCGCATGAAGAGCACAGCGTGTGGTTTTCACTAACTCTACTGTGCAGAATAATTGATTTTTTTTCCTATGGGTAAATATCGAGACTTTGTTCCTGTGCATCAAGACGTGGAACATTTGCTAGGAAATCGGGACTGTCCTGACCATATAAGACTGTTGGCATGTATGTTAGTCGGGCTTAATGCGTCCACACACTATTAGAATAGTTTGGTTAGAGTTCCTAGCAGTGCAATTAACAGTGGAAATTAATACCCCACCATGCACTGTATTTTATTTTAAAATAATGTGTTATGTTTCATATTAAAGATGCATATTGCTAAAAAGAAATAAAAAAAGTAAATGCGTAAAAACATTTTCAGGTTTTATTTTTAATCAGGTGACATTAGCACTTTTAAGCAAGTTTAAAGGCAACTAATACGATTTAAAGGCATAAATCGTGTGGACAGGGCCTTAGATCGCATCAGGTAGTGTGGTTTGTCAGAAGTGTGGGCGCTTTAATACCAAACTAAATTTTTTGTGTATCCTCCAATATCCCAAAATACTTTCTGACATGTTTTGGTGCAGGGACTGTAATACAGTACTCAGAACAGGCGCCTGAAGGAATTGAGAACGACTATCAATACTGTTGTACCATATACAATTTCTGAGGCTTGTTGTAAAATGGTGGATCATGGAGCGAAGTGATCAGATGCAGAAATCAAGACACATTGATATCTGGGGCGATGAAATCGGTCAAGGAGAACTTCAGAGTTAAAAATGAAATGCACACATTATGATCAGACGTACATTGTGTTTTTAAGAAACAAAGCCATTACATTCATGCTAAGAAGTGTTATGTCTCTGTCGGCATGGGTTCCATATTTGTAGGATAATGTCATACTATGTCCCACAATCCATTGCGCTGCTAGGAACTGTAAGCTGACTTTAATAGTGTTAAGCCCAACTAAACAATGAAAAGGTACTTTAGTGTGGACTTTAGGGCCTAAGTCTTTCATATTCGATCAGATTGACCTTCTCACACTAGCTTAAAAGGCATGCGCTGGCTTCATAGCGCATTCATATGTATTCCATTCATACTTAGTGCACATAAAAAATAATGTGGCGTCACATATTAAAACACATGAGACACAGTACATATTCTAACTAATTATAAACAAGTTCTTGTGTCATGTTTTGTTTCTGCGTGCTTGCTGAAAATGTCTCCACCCTTTGAAAATTAAATGCCCGTCTCAGTGATGTCACACCAAAAAAATATGAATAATTAAGTTGTGAAGATGTCACTCGCATTAAAAGATTGATGAAAATTAACCTTAAAATTAACAAAAGTACCATCTTATAGACTCTTATTCTTTATTGAATTTTGTTGGAGGGGTATGTAAAACAATTCAGGCAACAAATAACTACAATGTCATCATCTTAATTTTTAAATCAATATAAGCTCCCTTTATCCTTCCTGCAGAATGAGTCATAATATACTGTACAGGGTTACATAGACTGCAGTCTGACTACTACTGATGCTAAATCTAGACAAGTGTGTTTACATGGCCAGTAATATTCCACTAGTATTTGGAATACTGAATAATCTGAATATACTGTATATTCCGCCATGTAAACAGCATATTTGGAATATGAAGAGGAATATTCCACCTCTGCATATTCGGAATATTGGAGGTGGAATATTCCACTAGTATGCGGAATACTAGTGAAATATAAAGCCATGTAAACAGCATGTTCCGACTATGACTCGTAACCCACAACAGACACGTGCAATAACAATTACTCACAGCAGTAAACATGATGGCACGTGTGAGAAAACAGCTACTTTTGGTCTGACGAGGAGACATCACGTTTATTAAGAAACAGAAATGTGCAGAAGTGTTTAAAAGGATGGTGAGAAAAATCATGAAGGGGGATTTGTGAGAACAGTGGATCAAGTTCGTCATTGATGTAAAGTTTTAAAAGCACAGTACTATAAAGCAGAAAGCAAAAAACAACAAAAAAACAGAAGTGGGGCGAATCTATCACATTTTCATTACTTCAACCTTATGAATGACATATTGGGTAATCACCCTGTGTCTTCACCGACCCGGTGTAGCATGCGAAAGTGCATCCCGTGAGGGGTCCAGGTTGCCAGATGCTACTCATAATATCCCCCTATTGGTGAACCAATTTCCCCCCATTTTCAGACATTTCTTCCCATTTGCACAATACCCATATTGGAAAGGGGGAGATGCATAGATAGTATCTGTCATCCTAGGATTCAAAAATAATTCAGGTATTGCTGTAATTAATTAAAATATTAAGCATCACTAAGAAGGTTTTCAAGGCAGTCCTTGCTGCTAGAAATGCTGTAAATTGTGAATTTCTGGAGTATATATGTGGTTGGCAGAAAGCTCCTGCAATCTTGTCCCCTCCACTGCAAGCCATATTTAACACCCAGGAGGCTTCCCAGTGTTTTAACTGGAAATTCTACATAACGTAGTACATCATTTCTCTGAAAATATTTTCTGTAAATCAAGAGCCATACAAAATGTACATGTTACCTATCTACTATATTCAATGCAGTGGAGGAGTGTGCGTGTGTGGATGGGGGAGGAGTCAAGTGTAAGGCGGGACTTATGGTAAAAGCCATGTATTATTGATTATTACAGGAGGCCATCACTGTCAGAAGGCAGGGTTCATATTTTTAAAAGATCATGAGCACTATAGGAAAGTACTAAGGAGCTCACCACAGAGGACATACAATCCCCCATTTTTAGCTGAAGCCCCCTATTTGAAAAATATTTCCCCCCACGCAACATTTCCCCCTATTTTTCCCCCAATGGCTTTGATTTCCCCCTACAAATCTGTCAGCCCTGGAGGGGTCATACTAAAAGGAAGATCGGGATGATTGGATGACTGGGATGATTGCCTGCAATTACGCTGACAGACACTAGAGGCCACTACAATAATGTCTACACTTTATTTACTGTAGTATGTTACTGTGTTTTGGTAGACACCTCTTTTAATCGATCTGTAATTGTGAAATACGCAGTTGAATATACATTTTCAGGAGAAATACTGTTATTAATACAGTCTGCAGTGGGAAAATGGCAAAAAACACAACAGGCTATTTTCTGCCAGTTCTTACTGATATGATGGATATTAAAATATATTTAAGTAATATAGCAAATCACACACATCACTGTTTTCTATCTATTTTTACTGGGAAGGTGGCTATTATTGATGTTTTTATTAGGGAACATGGCCAAGAAACCCTATCTAGTTATTCATATCACTGTCTTCTAGCAATTCTTACTGGGAAGATGTATAACAAAAGTTTTTATTAGGGAAGATGGCCAAGAAACACTGTCAAGTTACTCATATCTCTGCTTTCTAGCTGTTTTTAGTTGGACGATGGCTCTTATAAAATGTTTTGTTGAGGAAGATGCCAAACATATACTTTCTAGTTATTTAGCTCTCTCAAGTCATATCTGTTTGTTTTCACCTCCCTCTCAACACCACCCTCTCCCATAACCATTTACACTCCCTCTCCTCTACTCTCCCGACCATGACTAACTTTAATATCCCTGTAATCCTCTCCTCCCGCTACAAATCTAACTCCTCTAACCTGATCTCCCTCCCTCTCCCCCTTCCTCTGGAACAGGACTGCTCTCTCCCTCACTGCTCTTTTCTGTCCCCCTGCTCTCTCCTGTCTCTCTGTTAGCACCTTTGAGTTTCATGCTGTTGAACTCACCTACTTATATGCTCCTACTTCCACTCTATCATTCAGTCTTCTACTAACAATCCCTGTAAATGTTTCTCTACCTTCTCCTCCCCCCTTAGCCATCCCCCCTTCCACCCTTCTCTATCTCAGCTGATGACTTTGTCTCCTTCTTCTCCAAAATCACCAACATCCACAAACGCTTCAACACCTCACCTCTTTCTCCACCCACCCCCTGTCCTCTGCTCACTCATCCCCATCATTCTTCTCTTTCTCACCCCTCTTTGCTCCTTGCTCCAGAGCCATAAACCCACCATGTGTGCTCTGGACTCCCTTCCCACTCACCAGGCTGCTGTCCCTGCTCTGTTCCCTTTCATTTCCTCTCTTCTCAACACCTCTCTGCTCTCTGGCTGTTTCCCCTCTGCCTTCAAACATGTTTGCATCACCCCCATCTTAAAAAAAAAACCCTCCCTTGATCCCTCCAGAACTACCATCCTGTCTCCCTTCTCCCTTTCCTCTCTAAAACCCTTGAGCAAGCGGTACATCAACAGCTCTGCTTTCTTGTCAACACGATCTCTGCTCGACCCCCTCCAATCTGGTTTTCGCCAGGCACACGCCACTGAAACTGCTCTTCTCTCCGTCACTAACTCTCTACTCTCTGCCAGTGCTGCCTCCCTCTCATCTGTCTTAATTCTCCTTGACTTCTCTGCTGCTTTTGACACAGGTGACCACTCTATTCTCCTTTCCTCCCTCACTGACCTGGGAATCTCCAACACTGCTCTTGCCTGGTTCTCCTCCTATCTCTCCGATCACAAGTACAGGGTGTCCTGGTGTGGCTTACACTGCCCCTTGCTCTCTTTCAACAGGTGTCCCCCAAGGTTCACCCCTCCTGTTGTCTCTCTACACCCGCTCTGTGTCCCCACATCTCCTCCCATGGCTTCTTGTATCATTTATATGCTGATGATGCCCAGATCACCCTCTCTTTTTCCCCCTCTGACTCCGACATTTCCTCCCATATCTCTACCTGGCTCTTGGCCATCTCCTCCTGGATGCACTTGCATTATCTTAAACTCAACCTCTCCAAATAAGATCTCCTTTTCTTCCCCCATCTTCCTCCCGCACTGCTGATCTTTCTATCTCTATTCCTCTTGAATCCACCAATAACGTCTTTGTCACCCTCGACCCCTCCCTCTCCTACTCTCAGCACATCTCTACTCTGGTGTGCTCCTGTCGCTTGTTCCTCAGCAACATATGCAGAATTTGCCGCTTCCTCACAGACTACTCCACACAGTTCAGGCCCTGGTACTGTCCTGCCTTGATTACTGCAACTCCCTCCTGGGAGGCCTGCCTGCCTCTGCTATTCATCCACTCCAGCTCAGCCAAAACTGCTGCCTGCCTTGTCTTTTCCCTTCCTCGTTTCACCCACACTACAACCCTGCTCCGTTCTCTCCACTGACTCCCTATCGCTGCTCACATTCAATTCAAAACTCTTGTACTCGCCTAGCGCTGTCTCGACTTTTCTGCTCCCTCCTATCTCCAGACTATTATTTCTCCCTAAACCCCCTCTTGCCCCCTCTGCTCTTCCGCCACCGGCAGATTAGCTGTACTCCCCTCCCGTCCTCCAATTCCAGAGCCCGCTCCTTCTCCTCCCTTGCCCTTTAGTGGTGGAACAACCTACCCACGGATATCAGGACTGCTCAGACCCTGACCACCTTCCGGCGCCTCCTCAAGACACACCTGTTCCGACAGCATCTGTAAACCTTACAACTCTCGACTGTTCTGGACTATAAGGCACCGAATTGTACCAGTACTTGCATCAGCTTGTACTTGCACTGAACTGCTCCATACCTTGCCGTATTCTACTACTGCTCTTAATTATAACTATTCACTGTATCTTGTATTTGATTTTTTCATCTTAGATATCCATATTCAAGTTTTTGGTAACTGCTCTTATTTGAAATTGTTCTTATCCATTTATCGTACTTACTATGTGCTCTTAATGTGATTTTCTGCACTGTGATATTTTGGAAGGTGATACTTTGTACAATACTCACCATATTGCCCAGACAACCTTATGGTCATAATTTGCAGAAAGATCAGGTGCAGCACCTTATTGTTGCTGAATTCTGCATATGCTGCACTTTAGTGGCACTTGTGTCTCTGTTCAGATTAGGTTGAAGAGGTGAGTTTTAATAGTTGAGAATGCAGACTGCGTGTCCCTATGGTAGCTGGTACATGCACCTGTAATAGCCATCTTCCCCCTAAGAACTGCTAGAAAAGAGTGATATGAGTAACTGACAGTGTTTCTTAGCAATCTTCCCTGATAAAAACTTTTGTAATAGCCATCTTCTCACAAATTTTTTTTTTTCCCCCCAGTTTGCCTCATAAAACAATTTATAATACCCATCTTCCCAGCAAACAAGCTGGCAAATTCCCACATAAAATCAAAACATAATAAAAAATGAAATTAAAAACAAAAATCTTATACCCATGTTCCTAGTAAAAATAGCTAGAAAACACTGTTTTCAGTAGCTGTAGTGTTCTTTAGCATAAAACAGAAACTAGGCATTGCCATCTAGTGTATGGAGGATGTATTGCAGGCAATCATCTTCCCAATCCTCCTTTTAGTACAACCCTCCCGTGGGATAGTGCACCCCTTCAGCACAGCAGTGTGCCTTTAGCATGTGCACATCATGCGATGTAAGGGGAGACGATGGGAGTTTAACATTTTAAAACTAGAAGAAACAAGCACATATTGTACATTTTCCTCTTTGCAAGCTTTTCCCACAGCTGTACTTTTGCTATAGGTGTGTTTATTCACATGTTTTACTTGTATTACAAAATTGATGATAAGTATATAAAAAACTAGATGTTGTATTCAATGTTTTATTAAGTGTAGTGTTGTATATAACTAGTAAGTAGCAAAAATTACAAAACACAAAGGAAAAATGTATTTATTATGTAAGGGGTGCACTATCTCACAGGATGCACTTTTGCACTGGCGTGTTGTGGACATCGGGTTTGAAGAAGAAAGTTACCCTGACCAGCTGACTGACGAGACTGAAGGAAAATAATTCTATCAGTATGTCATCACATTATATTAGCCATCACATACATATTATCTATTTATTTATTTTTCAAAATTTCTAATACATAAACAAATATCAATACATGCTAGATCTGCAAATATACAACTAAATGTAAAAACAGCATACATTTATGTATTTATTTATATACAATTACAGCTCTCCATAACAGAAATGTAATCAAATGCTCTTTGAAATAGCAACTATACATATGATGACATAATGATGTATATACACACACAGTATTTGCTTTATTTATTTACTATGGTTATTATTCTACTGTACATTTGTTTACTGTAGGCTCTGTTGACAATGTGCTTGGCTAAACAGGAGCAACTCATCTTCAATCTCCTTAACTATATTAATAAAGACATAAGCGTGCATGTCTGCGTGAACACATTGCACTGAATTAAGACCCAAGCATCTACACAATCTCAAAATATCAGATTCCATATCTGAAAAAACAAATAACAGAAATATACATCCAAACCACCAGCTAAAACAACAAACAACTCTACTACAATCAGCACTCCTTTGGTTTGCAGTGGGAAGAAAAACATTCATGTGTTAATGGCATAAAAGGAATACAGTCAGCACTCGCACATCCAACCCTATAAAAATTTGACTTCAGTGACGGTTAAACGAGTGTGATGCATATCTTATCATTTCATCTGATTTGACGTGTATGTTGGTGAGCACGTTGTAACCTGCCCCCTACCACCCAAACAACCCCCCTGCCCTGCACACACACGTTTGAATTCCTTTATTTGTGGGGACTCTCACTATATTTTTATTGACTATTTCTAACTCCAGTCAAACAAAACTCCACACAGGGTGAAAGTCGACAACAAACTTAAATATTTTGGCACTTTTATTTTAGTTTTTGAAGGCATATTTAGTTCTTAAAAAGGTGTTTTACAAGGTGGGGACGTCCCCACAACATTGTTTTTTCAGGAGTTACTGTCTTTGTGGGGACATTTTATCAAATTTTGTCTGCACATTGATAGTAATACATGCCCCCCCCCCCCCCCCCACACACACACAGAGTATTCCATTGGTTTGTAAACAATGCCCGTGCTGATATTTATTTGAAAACAACATGTTGTACTTTTTAACTATTAGACAAAATATTTACAGAATACTTTAAAACTGCTGTTATAATCATGATTCACTTATTATTATTAGCGTTATTAAATGATACCAAATCAGTTTTTTTATTTACAATGAAGGTAATCTATACTGTGTCACCCAAAAAAATAACTAACAACTACAAACACAAATGATGCTTCAAACGTATTTATTTATAGCCTACAATCGTACATAATAAAATACATGCAAAAGTAGACAAAATAAATGTCAACCAATACAGCTTACCTCTGCCCCATCCAAAAAACAAATCAGCACTGTATATGTGAAGTTATCAAAATAAATGTACATTCTGCATGACAAAATGCACAATTTTAAAGAAGTTCACAAATTATACACAAAATAGATATTCACATTATTTCTGATGTAATTTCCATTTGGCTGCTGCTCGCAGGTGAGACAGCCGTCTCGCTGGACACTAGTAGTTTCCATAACAGAGAATTAAGCTTCCATTTATTTTTCTTGATCTCCTGAGACAGGAAGTGATGTACGTGACCTGCAACAATTAAGCTTTTTAATGAGAAATGCGGTCATAAATGACCTCATCGACTCAATTTCAAAGCATTAATGGATTGATTTAATTAACAAGTTTCGTTTGAAAATCACTTGCTACTAAAGCTCTTGTTAATATACCACAAGTATGATACAATAACACTGTTTTTTAAAAATCCTGCCCATAATGTTTAATTGGCACTGGGATGCTTCTATATCCTTTTATATAGTGCAGATGCAACTTTATGTAAAGCCTGTATGCACAGCACCCCATCTGGGTAATATAGGAAGTTGTGACAATTTAGAACACATCACATGCTGTTTAAACAAAGTTAACATGCTCAATATTGACACTCAGTGACTACATGTACAATGAAAATAGTGCACTATGACTGGCGTGCTATTATTCCTGAAAAGAAAATCTCTTGACTGTCCTTTTTTATTTTGACCCTTTCCTTTTTTATATCACAAGAACAGACCAATTATTAAATGTGCATTGCATTAAAAAGGGTGTTTACAACGACTTGTATGAAGGGTTCCAATTTTACTTACCTAATCGTGACCAACTGGGTTTACAACTGATGAAACTGGATCATTCTACTGATTATCTGGGTTTTTTTTTTAATCATCACTGAGGATGATTAAATATTTCCATTAATATTCCCTCATAGAACAAAAGGGATTCCTTAATGTGTTAAAGTTGTGCCAGCATGTTACCGCTACTACTAATTAAATTATGTTTATTTTCTACGTAACATAATATGTGCTTTCTGTTTTGGTTATTCAGAATTGCGACTATCAGAATTGCTACACTGTAGCATGAACTTCATTAAAAAAAACAAAAATGTGTCTGACAAAATGTGTACGATTCTTCACTTTAAATTAATTAATTTACAAGGGGAGGCTATAACTATTATTATACAGTGCCATGAAAAAGTGTTTGCCCCCTGTCTGATTTTCAGCATTTTTGCATATTTTTGACACTGAATGTTATCAGATCTTCAGCCAAAACCTAATATTAGATAAAAGGGACCCTGAGTGAACAAATAACACAAAAAATTGATACATATTTCATTTATTTATTAAAGAAAGTTATTCAACACCCAATGCCCCCGTGTGAAAAAGTAATCGCCCCCTGAGACTCAATAACTGGTTACGCCACCTTTAGCAGCAATAACAACCAAACGCTTCCTGTAGTTATTGATTAGTCTCTCACAGCGCCGTGGAGGAATTTTGGCCCACTCCTCCATGCAGAACTGCTTCAACTCAGTGACAAATGAAAGAATAACTTTTTTTCTCTCAGACTCTCTCTATATACTACTACAACCCACAAACAAATCTGACCAAATACAATGTGAAAAATGTGCAAAAATGCAGAAAATCAGACAGGGGGCAAATACTTTTTCACGGCACTGTAAGTTAACTATTTTGTATTAAATTTTTTCAACAGCAGGATCTGAGTCAATGACCTTAAGATCGTAAGCTAAGGGTTTATTGATTGATCTAAACAGAGAGCTGAACTTGTTGCTGAGACTTCAGTTATCCTTACTTTATCTCTTGAATTAGACAAATTTTTTATTGAACAATGTTAGTTGTACCAAATTGGCACTGGACTAACCCCTCCAGCCATTCCATTTCTAAAATTTAAAAAACTGTAGTACGATGACATAAAAATTATAGAAAACGAATGTTCCATTCTGGGTGCCATAAGTCATTGTAAACATAGCCAATTATACATTTCTGCAGGGAAAGCCAAATGCAACTTAATGTAAATTAGGTATGCACAGCACATACAACATTGAAACCTGTTCTAGAGCATCTCAAGTTTCTCAGAACACACATAAGATAACAAACTGAACCATTATTTATTATTATTATTATTATTATTATTATTATTATTATTATTATTTATTTCTTAGCAGACGCCCTTATCCAGGGCGACTTACAATCGCAAGCAAAAACATTTCAAGTGTTACAATACAAGTAATACAATAAGTACTTCCAGAACAGAACATAATCTTTGTTTATTTAATGGTATAGTGTTTTTAAACCACTAGTTTAAGCTTTACTCACAAAAAAAGATAATCACAGTGGAAGGTGAGTAAACAATCTTTAACTCATGAGTGAACGTTTTGTTAGCAAAGGCTTACCCATTTATATTCTAGCCTCTAAATTCTTAATTTTACCTTTCATTTTTCAAAAAAGGCACATTTATCATAAAGGCACAAACCTCAGAGACATATCAAATTGTCTTTGAGCATAGATATACATCTACATTTTAACAAAATTATTAAAATATGTCAAAAACAAACCATAAACCTGCAGTGTTTCAAGTCATAAAAATATTTGTTCTGTGCAGTTTCTGACGATTAAGCACGTCTTGTTTTTATGTGTACAGCCTAAAAAGGGCCCATCCCAGGCTTATATTTTATTCCTCTTTCCTGAAAGAGCCACACAACATAGATGTTTTTACAGAACTCCAAAATTCCATATGGATATTTCTGTGCAGCATATCCATTTATGACACATATACAGTATAATGTTGTGTTGCAGCCTTATTCCATTCAAGAGATGAGTTGATAAAAAAATATACAAATTCCCAAAAGCAGGAAGAAAACCATATTCAAATTCCTTCAGTCTTAGTTTTTCCCTGTGCTCCAAAAAAAATGGCGTCGTTTAATGATTAATCACTGAGTTTTGTCTTAGAGTTCTGTCCTGGGTTGACCTGCTATGGCGGGAATACTTCAGCGATAGGTAATCACCCAGATCATCCAGAGTGTTTAAAACCTGCAAACAAGGGGGGACTATATTAGTAGATTCTAAGAAAATGTTACATGTTTATAATCAAGCTTGACTGCCAACAGCAATTAAAACTTAGTATGCTGGTTTGTTAAACTCACCTTGTCCAGCATCCCGCGGGTATGAGCAGCAGACAAACAGAATCGAGCCCTGGACTCTGTTATGGGAGTGGCTGGGAACCCCACCACCACCACCCCAATGTTCTTCTTCAACATCTCCCTTGCAAAGGCCCTGAAAGGAATCCAAAATAAAACATATGATTGGTCACAATTGTAGAAATGGAAGACTGAACAAAACTTCCATGTCACAAAGTAAGGCAGGTCCCCTGGTTTAATACTTTAGTTTGACTTCCAGACCAAAGTGGCTCATATACAAAAGCAAGGACTGGGGTATAGAACTGTTATGTGGTCACTTGGACTGTCAACAGCAATTTCTTATTCTGATATCAGGCAGATCACCAAGACTTACTGTGTTTCTATATTGGTGCTGCATTAGCACTATGCCTGGGAGACACATTTAAAAAAAAAAAAAAAACATTTTGGCTGTATTACGAATAACAGAGCCCCGGCCTATATGCAGTGTACTGAATGCAAGTATAAGATTCTGTTGGGGTTCTTTTTCCTGTGATTTTTAACATTTTTATATTTCCTTTTTTCCAGGACAGCCCTGGAAAGCAGACTTTACTCTCAAAGATTCTTTCCAAGAAAACATTTATAACAGACAAACAAATAAATATTGAAAATAGCACAGGATAACTTTACCTGGGTGTCCTTAGTCACTAATCACTAACCAACAACCTGTCAGTCTGACAAGTAAGAATTAAGTATCAGTGGGTCACAGTTATACATGTGTAGCGTCAACTAATAAAGCACTCCCACATCGCTAACTGAAATCTAAACACAAGCTGCCACTTGTTGACCCTTCCTTTCATTTGTTTGTCTGTAGGCAGAAGATGTGGGTGTTAAAACAGTTGGTGGTGTACAAATGTAATGATGTCAGAAAGCCACAGTAAAGTATCCTAGTTTAATTCCATGGTAACTTCCCAGCTTGCGTTTTTTTTTAATTAATATTACAGTTTAAATTGGTATAGTTGGCTAAACTAAGCTGCAAGGGCCTAATGCTGTTTATAGCTGCCAAAGACTACATTTGTTTTTTGTGGGCCATTGCAACTGTCTTATTTAATCAAAACATTAAAATGGTCTATTGCTAATCATTCAAAAGACAGGCCTCTTTTGTCTCATGCCTCTACTGTACCACGTTTTGTGCAGATTAATGATGATATGCAGGTTCAAAAGTAACAGTGTACGTAATGGAAACAGATCTTAAATCTTAATACGCTGAAGGTATTAAAATAGACTACAACACATAGTTCACAAATAAAGGTTCAAACCAAGTGTTGCTTATATAGTTTCCAATTAAGTTTGTCTTACATTTTTAGTATATACAGTATCATTAGAATCCAAAATGAGAGGAAAAAAAAAAATGTTCAAAATGTGCTGCTACTCAAAAGTCAATGAAACATTTTGCTACACAACAAGGGCAAAAAGAGCTACTGTATTCGGCAGCTGCTTTAAAATTATTTAAAGACATAGGGCTTTGGTCATACTGTTTTGTACCCATTCCAGCATTCTGAAGTTTATATTAAAAACAGTTTAATCCATTCTAACACAACAGCTGCATAACGATATTTAAAACATACCGCTGAGAGAGAGTGGATGAGAAAAAGTAGAAGCTTCCAGTTTTGAAAGAAGAAAACAACAGCAAACAATGCGTACTGCAATCTTAAAATCCTGCAGCTGCTGTTACTTTTGCCTAACTTAAAAGTCTTTGAGGTGGTGAAATAACCAATTTTATCTGGGGGTCGACATCTGAACATGCATGCACATAAAATGAAGAGTCCTGGTGCTTTGATGACAAAGAACACTTTTTGTGAGGATTGCTGCCAAGACACATGAAGATTATTAATTGCAGGGTCTAGGTGGCACAGGAGAAATGAGTTTGGGGATCTTAACCTAGTCCCCAGAGGATATTAGCCCACAACATACAATTACCACCCAATTTGGTTTGAGAGACCCATAACTGTATGGCAAAGGGAGTTCAGGATAGGGAGGTGAAGGAAAGTGCTGCCAGCACCGTTTGACAGATTTCTACTATAGGCAGTTTACCCTGGGATATTACAACAACTTCTCTGTTTTTCTCTCCAGATATGCCCATTTATGGCGCCAGAACATAGCAGTCCATCATTTCCATTTGAGTGTTAAGTACAAAGGTCATGCTTTGGTCAGAAGAAGTCATCAGGAGTTACCTTCAGGCACATTCCCATTCCACATGTGCAAGCACCCACTGTCTATTATTGCTGCTTCTTGTGCTACCAAATTATAACCCTTTTTTAGTAAAAAATAATGACATTGGGGTATATTTAATTGATCTTAAACGTGGCAGATCTAAATCATTGTTTAAATCATTAAAATCATCTCACAAAGTGTGTGTGTGTGTGTGTTTTTGTCTTTAAGAAAGTAGAAATGACAGGTTTTGTACTATTTTGAATATTTAAACTAGAGGCAGTATTTAGATCTGCCACTGCTGAGATAAATAGAATATACTTATCAAACAATATAGTACCAGTAGCTAGTACTAGTGTGAACAACGTCTTTGGCAACTCACAGCAAAGCAACGTTCGATGTCCATGGCATGTTGCACTATCAACTAGATTAACCCTTTGCGGTCCATTTATTCACACGCGCAGTTTATATAGACGTGCTGTTTAAAAGTATTTTTTCACAGTAAAACAGGTTTAATACTATTACAATACCTGTTTTCCATTAAGATACGCTTTCCCCCATAGTCAACCACAATAATAACTGGACGGTCCACTCTATTTCTTAGGGTCGTATTCATAAGTGAATAGAATGCCAATAAATGCATTGACTAAAATTCACAAAAACATGCTACTGATTATTCAATATCATGTCTTTTAATGGACTTCCCTCCAAAACACACTATATTGAGATAATGCATTCCCTCTGATCTTCAATTCTAGAGGCCAGTTACACCAGCATCATTAATCCCTGAAGGGAAAGTTAAACACCTACCCTACTTTCCCAGGCATGTAGAGCAGCAGTGGAACCACAGGAGAGTCTTCATTCCCATATATGATGAAGCCCATCTCCTGAAGCCTCTGTCTGAAGTACCTTATATTTTCTGCTAGCTGGCGCACTCTCTGGATACCTGGAAAAGATAAGTCTTGAATTAAAAACAGAACCCATGGTGTGGCTAACATTGACGATGTGGATGAAAGAAAACCTTTGACATTTGAAAGAAATCCAGTTAAAGATATAACTGAGAACTACCTTCATGTACATTTTATATAGACTACACTCTTGTTGACTTCAGTATTGGGACACTATTCACAGCAGTTTACTCCAGCCTTTAATCAAAAAAGTTTTTTTTTTGTTTTCTTGCTTTTGTTATAAACTGAACACATATTTTTCTCCATTAAATAAATCAGACTAAAAATACAGACTAGATTACAAATTCTTGGCCACCCCGTCTCTCGTACTCACTGTAACATAAGCAGCACAGCTTAACAAAATAATAGAAGTGCACATTAGGCCAAGTCAAGCTTTGTTCAATGTTTTAAGATATTCCTATGGTAACCAGTTTAGAAGAAGCCTAGAACAACACTGATGATGGTTAGATTGAGAGGAGTGGGGGATCAGACAGGTTTTGGAACTGCCCAGCAGTTATCCTATTCCTGCTTCAACATGCCTGTGCTACAGCAATGATTTCCAGCTCACAATGCCATCATTCTCTCATCTTGGGAAAGCACCAAATCCCTTTCCCTCCAAAGCATGGCTTTATAAAGTAACACATTATTACACTTTCCATTTGAAGTTTGGACTTGATCCATGGCTGCAATGGCTCCTGCATTGTGGTATTAGAGGTAGCAATGCTTGTGTGAAAATGTAATAAAAAGAAGATGCTGAATGCAGTCACTTCAATCAAGCATACAATAAGCAGTGTGAGCTCGGCTTTCCAAAGTTATTATCAGTTCAAGCTGATTTAAAAACCAATATTTCTTTAAAATGAGCTTCTAACATTACTAAGGAAAATCTCAGTAGCATTTATGTAGATCAGACACAGTATTATCCTGTTGTATGCTATTGATTTTGGGATCTATTCATAAAAGTACTTGCCGATTTTCCTAGTTAAATCACATTTTGTTTAAAACTAACGAAAGTCATCCATATTGATATTTATAAAATCATCTGTGCAAAGGGGAGACTGTCACCAAGCAATTTATGAATGGGCATATAGTCGTTCAAGTACGAAATCTGCCTCCTTTTTATGACATCATCAGTTCCCCACCTTTTTAGAACTGGGGACTGACTTACAACATTTCAGTGGACTGGTTGTGTACAAGGATATCTGTATATAGTTTAATTGAGTTGTCTTCCATTTTACAATGTGTATTTTTCTATTACATCTTTAACAGCACAGAAGTAAGAACATTTTAAGAGCAGTATAACTACATGCATTAACTTTTTGTGCTGTCTACAGCAACACATAATTTAAATAATTTTGTATACATACAGTACTGTGCAAAAGTTTTAGGCAGGTGTGAAAAAATGCTGTAAAGTAAGAATGCTTTCAAAAATAGACATGTTAATAGATTATATTTATCAATTAACTAAATGCAAAGTGAGTGAACAGAAGTAAAATCTAAATCAAATCCATATTTGGTGTGACCACCCTTTGCCTTCAAAACAGCATCAATTCTTCTAGGTACACTTGCACAAAGTCAGGGATTTTGTAGGCATATAGTCAGGTGTATGATTAAACAATTATACCAAACAGGTGCTAATGATCATCAATTCAATATGTAGGTTGAAACACAATCATTAACTGAAACAGAAACAGCTGTGTAGGAGGAATAAAACTGGGTGAGGAACAGCCAAACTCAGCTAACAAGGTGAGGTTGCTGAAGACAGTTTACTGTCAAAAGTCATACACCATGGAAAGACTGAGCACAGCAACAAGACACAAGGTAGTTATACTGCATCAGCAAGGTCTCTCCCAGGCAGAAATTTCAAGGCAGACAGGGGTTTCCAGATGTGCTGTCCAAGCTCTTTTGAAGAAGCACAAAGAAACGGGCAACGTTGAGGACCGTAGACGCAGTGGTCGGCCAAGGAAACTTACTTCAGCAGATGAAAGACACATCATGCTTACTTCCCTTCGCAATCGGAAGATGTCCAGCAATGCCATCAGCTCAGAATTGGCAGAAAACAGTGGGACCCTGGTACACCCATCTACTGTCTGGAGAAGTCTGGTCAGAAGTGGCCTTCATGGAAGACTTGCGGCCAAAAAGCCATACCTCTGACGTGGAAACAAGGCCAAGCGACTTAACTATGCACGAAAACACAGGAACTGGGGTGCAGAAAAATGGCAGCAGGAGCTCTGGACTGATGAGTCAAAATTTGAAATATTTGGCTGTAGCAGAAGGCAGTTTGTTCGCCGAAGGGCTGGAGAGCGGTACACGAATGAGTGTCTGCAGGCAACAGTGAAGCATGGTGGAGGTTCCTTGCAAGTTTGGGGCTGCATTTCTGCAAATGGAGTTGGGGATTTGGTCAGAATTAATGGTCTCCTCAATGCTGAGAAGTACAGGCAGATACTTATCCATCATGCAATACCATCAGGGAGGCATCTGATTGGCCCCAAATTTATTCTGCAGCATGACAACGACCCCAAACATACAGCGAAAGTCATTAAGAACTATCTTCAGCGTAAAGAAGAACAAGGAGTCCTGGAAGTGATGGTATGGCCCCCACAGAGCCCTGATCTCAACATCATCGAGTCTGTCTGGGATTACATGAAGAGAGAGAAGCAACTGAGGCTGCCTAAATCCACAGAAGAACTGTGGTTAGTTATCCAAGATGTTTGGGCCAACCTACCTGCCGAGTTCCTTCAAAAACTGTGTGCAAGTGTACCTAGAAGAATTGATGCTGTTTTGAAGGCAAAGGGTGGTCACACCAAATATTGATTTGATGTAGATTTTTCTTCTGTTCACTCACTTTGCATTTTGTTAACTGATAAATATAAACTATTAACATGTCTATTTTTGAAAGCATTCTTACTTTACAGCATTTTTTCACACCTGCCTAAAACTTTTGCACAGTACTGTACATATATACAATAGTTTGTAGAATATATACGTATTTCCTGTATAAAGTTGTATTAGACTTATGGCAAATTATGAAAGAGGAAAGACAGTTATATTGCACACCTTTAACAATGGTAACTTTAATCGGTTTGGAAAATATTACCTTAAAATCACAGGAAGAGAAAAACAAAAATGTTTTGAACACACTAGTTTCTTGCAACATTATCCATTGTGGGTGTCAGTGGGAGGCTTGCGCTCGTTTGAGACCAGTCTCCTTAACTATGCCCAACAGTAATACTGTACATCTGGCACTTAATACTTTATGTAGCTCATCAGCGTTCATGTAATGTGATGAGCAAATTTAAAAGTAAGGATCACATTTCAATCAAAGAATGCTTGGAAAAGCAAAATTAATAACCACTTTAGCTCATTTAGACAGATTTCCAATTTCCTGCTTGACTCCCACTGTAGAGCAGCCAGCTTTTATCCTTAGTTAGGCACCCGAAAAAAGAAAAAGACAAACTTTGATAGTACGGAGCCATATGGAACTTTAAACTTGTAGTCAAAAATAAAAGAAAAACAAAGCACATGCCAAACACTAAAGGAGGAAAGCACACTTCAGTGTTACTGAAATTATAAAGGTATAGTAAATGGCTCTCTCACACGCATAGTAAATGGCAAGCAAAACTGACAAAAATAAAATAAATAGCCTAAATAAAACAAATCACACGTGCGATTATAAGTGTGATTATAAAGAGGACCTTTTTTAAATGTTCATATTACTTGTTTTGACAATGGGGATCACTTTACATTTTTAAATGAGGTCCGCACCAAGCCTTCAATAACACCTAGTTCTCGACAGCATTTTGCTGTCGTTCAGATTTATGATTAGCAGGTTGACGTTCAGAACCGATGAAAAACTTTATGCTAATGAGGTATTTGTTAACCATTATCTCAATTTGTTTAAAAAGTTCCATCGGGAAAGAATGTCCTTAGGGCTTAACGACACATGTCAGCTGTCCCTTATGAATAGCAATGGTTGTTAAAGCAGCTATGGCTGAAATCCGATCATGTACTGCTGTTTTCTAATTACGACAGCTGTTAACCCTTTATCAATAGACTCCTTAGAATTTTAATAATAATAGGTTTCAGCACTGCATGGATTAGTGAGGGTATATTACTTTATGGGTTACAATAAAATTCTAATTGAGCCTGGCATACAGTATGCCTGGCACAATAAAGCGAGATATGGAAAGCTGTGTTACTAGTTTACAGGCAGATTTAAGTAATTTACCGAAATACATATTCATGATATTTTTGACCAAAACAATTGTATTCATTTTAGCACATATGTGCAACAACACAACAAAGCCATGGAGTGGATTAAAACATTTTTTTTAGGATCTAAATTTGTGTCAGCTCAGGCCACAAGTAGCTTTTTAACTGCAGTAATATAACAATAACATCTGTGCCAGATACCATAAAACAGACACAGCAAGTTCAAACAGCCCAGTGATGGTACACCAATTTATAGAAAGAACAATGAACAAGATATTTTACAATTTAAGAACACAAGGGTCTAATCCAGTGATCTAAACAGTAACATATCTAAATACCTTTCCCTGCGTTTTACAACTGATACAGAGATACACCAATGAGACTCACTACACATATGTTAGATGTTTTCATTACCTTGGTACACAAAGAAACATATTTAAATATGTTTAACATTTGTGCTATTTTTATCTGATATTGTCTAAATCAACTGAAAAACCCCATTAAAAGTGAAGTGCTTGATATGGTTTCAAAAACATATAATTTTTTATATTTACCATAGATGTTTCCTTTATCAGTATTAAAAAAAAAACATAAGTCTTTTAAGTGGATGGTATCATACATTTAAAAATTATTATTATTATTTTTATATAATTGGAGGCAGGAGCAACAGTGGCAATACTGGCAGAGGAAGTGCTGCCAGTGGCAATGCTGATAGCAGCCAGGCTGGCTCCTCCAACACTGAAAGACCCCTGGGCGGTGACAAACAGGCATCCCCGGGCTGTGACAAACAGGCATCCCCGACTGGTGCGGGACAGGGAACCCGGGGCACTACAGACATGGCAGCCCTAGGCGTTGCAGGCTTGGTATCCCCAGGCGATGCAGGCTTGGCAGCCCTAGGCGTTACAGGCTTGGCAGCCCTAGGCGTTGCAGGCTTGGTATCCCCAGGCGTTGCAGGCTTGGTATCCCCAGGCATTGCAGGCTTGGCATCCCCAGGCATTGCAGGCTTGGCAGCCCTAGGCGTTGCAGGCTTGGTATCCCCAGGCGTTGCAGGCTTTGCATCCCCAGGCATTGCAGGCTTGGCATCCCCAGGCATTGCAGGCTTGGCAGCCCTAGGTGTTACAGGCTTGGCAGCCCTAGGTGTTGCAGGCTTGGTATCCCCAGGCATTGCAGGCTTGGCAGCCCTAGGCATTGCAGGCTTGGTATCCCCAGGCATTGCAAGCTTGGTATCCCCAGGCATTGCAGGCTTGGCATCCCCAGGCATTGCAGGCTTGGCAGCCCTAGGCGTTACAGGCTTGGCAGCCCTAGGCGTTACAGGCTTGGCAGCCCTAGGTGTTGCAGGCTTGGCAGCCCTAGGCGTTGCAGGTTTGGTATCCCCAGGCATTGCAGGCTTGGCAGCCCTAGGCGGTGCAGACTTGGCAGCCCTAGGTGGTGCAGGACAGGGCAGGAGCGGTCCCTCGGGAGGCGACGACAGGAGCTGACCCTCGGGATGCGACGGTTGGAGCTGACCCTCGGGAGGTGACGGCAGGGGCTGACCCTCGGGAGGTAGCTTCAGGTCCTCTGGTGGTGAGGCAGGAGCAACAGGTGGTCTCCCTCTGGCGGTGGAGGTGGGAGCAGCAGGTTCCCCCTGGTGGTGGAGACGGGAGCAGCAGGTAGTCTCCCCCTGGCAGAGGGGGTGGGAGCAGTGGGTAGTCTCCCTCTAACACTAGAGACTGGTGCATCTCTCCCTCGGTCGCTGGGGACTGGTGCGGCTCTCCTCTGGGCTCTGGCGTTGGACACGCCTACTGCCTGTGGAGCAGGAGTAGGTGTGGCTCCTCCAAATGGGATTGGAGATGTTGGGGCTCCTCCCATATTTGCAGCCAGATAGTCGAGGACCATGGCTGTGATGTCTAGGAGGGACTCTGGGCGATGTTGCTGCTCCCCGGCATCCCATTGCTCCCCATCTCTAGCCCACAGCAGGTCGACCGCCACAGGGAGGGCCTCCTTGCGGTTCCCCTCAGGATTCAGCAGCCAGCCCCATATCTCTCTTGAGGGTATTGGACACTCGGGCTCTCCCCTCATGGGTGCTGGAGCTTGCACTGGCTTCTTCCTCTTCTTCCAGGGACGGCCGTTCTTCCCCTTCTTAGTCTTCGCCGCAGGTGGCTGAAGGGGCCCGTGAACAAGGACGCACATGGTGGAGTGCTCTGGCTCGGCCCAGGCAAAGCACCACTCTTCCTATTAATTAGTGGCGTCATATTAAATTTGACAGTATCTTTAATATTTTTTTAAATTTTAATACCTTGTGCAGGCCATCTGAAGGGATAGTTTTGGTACTCTGTACTAAAACAATTTTTAGACAGGGGGATAGTTCCTGATTTTAACCAATTTACTTTATATCGTGAAACTTCACTGTATTGGTTTATTATCTCCATGAGGCATGGTAGGGAGAAACTAGGGTTCTTACAAGTAACTAAAATGTAATCTGCATATAGCATTACTTTACTTTTCACATTTTTATAACCAATTCCCTGGATACCTTCAGTTTCGTGATGAATATTTTTATCGATAACCTTTTGAAGTCTAATAGTTAAAAATGTTTATAGAATTTTGCAATCCGTTTGGATAAGTGAGACTGGACGATAGCTGCTACACTGTGAAGGGTCTTTATCTTGTTTTAGAATAAGACATATATGCTATTTTCCTTATTTAAAAAGGCATAGTTGAAAACATCTAGAAGAAACAGGGTTAATATATCCTTATGAGACTTAAACTCAGAACTAAAACCATCTTCTCCTGGCACTTTATTACTGGGTAAAGAGTTAATGGCTTCTTTTATTTCTGTAGATATAATCTGAGAATCTAGTAAAGTGGGCGCTGCCTAATCAGCATACTGACAATTGGGATTCTGCTTAAACGGGATACAACTGTGGGAGATGGTTCTTCCCAATGCTATTTATATCATTTAATTGGAACGTCACCTCATTTAATTGGGATACAGTATGTTCTAATGATGAACAGGAGATCGCTTTTTAGAGCAAGACAGTGCAGTGATTACGTGATTACGCTGTGACTTGCATAAATTGTGTAAACCATGTTGAACTCCTGAAGGAGCTGGAGTCTCCTGTGGTTTCTCAGGCTGCTGTTGCAAAGAAAGTTGGTGTGTCAACATCGCAGCTGCCTCGCCTTGTGATAAGATGTGATTTCATTGAAATGTATTTGCTTACGATTGTAAGTCGCCCTGGATAAGGGCGTCTGCTAAGAAATAAATAATAATAATAATAATAATTCTTTTTCATTTCATGTAGAAATAAAAAACAATGATTAATTTTATTTAGGAATAAAAAAAAAAAACAATTCAGATTTTAAATGATGTATTTAACATTTAATCATAATGTGATGTGATTTTATTATTTTTCTTTTCATTTAGAAACAAAAAAGTGTGACTAAGGTGGTCTCAACTGCCTCTCATTTAATTTGGACAGCCGTTTATTCTGGATATTTTTACTTCTCCCGAGGCTTCCCGATAAAGTGCAGCCAACTGTATTTTTTTTATGTAATGGCTAACTGTTTTAGATTAATTTTTTTCCAAGAAAATATATATTTCATCAATAGATTAGTTGGAGGAATATAATTTTTTAATAAGAGGCAAAGGTAATTTCAGGGTTGGTGATCATTTCTCCTGTTTCTATTCTAATTGCAGGAACTATATGGGAGTCATTAATTTTCTTAAGTGTATATGCTGAGACCTTACCTGACTTTTCACCATGTTCATGGTATTTCCTTCCAATTCTATTAATTTTGAATACTACTTTGTCAGATAGAATTTTATTTAGTTGATATTTGAGTTTAATAATTTCAGCATATGTTTTTGCAGAATATTTATTCTTCTTTGTTTATCCACTATTTTTATTTGATCTTCTAAAGTTAAAACTTTACCCATGTGTTCTTGTGCAGAAGTATATGATATAATTCTACCCAAGCTTTAAAAACATCCCATAGACTATTTGGATTAACTTCACCATTGTTATTTATTTTAATATATTCTTTCATTTCTTTTATCATATAGGAATTAAAGTTATTATCTTTGGTGAGAGAATTATTAAACCACCATCTCGCAAGTTTTATTTATATGAGCAGATGTGTAACAGTAATAGGGGTGTGATCCGCAAAATGTATGGTCTCAATAGTTGCATTAGCAACATCTTTAATTAATGATTTAGAAATTTTTAAATAATCAGTTCTAGAAAAGGTTTTATGTACAGCAGAAAAATATTTAAAATCTCTGCCTGTTGGATTTTTTATTCTCCACACATCTCCAACACACCTCTTCAGACAGGTTGTTCAATGCCAGAGTGGAGTTAGTGAAACATTTTTTTTAAGTTCTGTCGAGATAATTATCCATAACAGCATTACAGTCTCCACCAATAACTAGTGGAAAATTGTTCCATTTGGACAATTCATTAATTAAATAACTAAAAAAATCAGACTGACTGGAATTTGGGGCATACACACTGGCCAAGACATACTCACTTCCTCCAATTTTAATGGCCAAGAATCTTCCCTCTGTATCTTGAACGGTATAAATAAATCAATTTAATCTTGTAGTAATTAACATTAGAAATATTTACCATATAGAGTTATAACGTTAACTGTATGTATTCATCTTGTTTCAAAATTAAACAAAGCAGACGATAACTTAGAATGATCCCTACACCCAAATAAAATGAGATCTCAGAACACTGGGAATTCGTAACAACACTGAACACAAAATACACAAAAAACTGTGTCATAAATTCTAATTTAGTTAGTTTACCAGTTCCCGCTAGTTGAGACACCCTGCTACAGCTGAATCCTAATAACCTACGTTTTGCTGCTCTCTCCACTAGAAAAACTGGACAGCTGCTAGAAACCATGACAACACACCTTACATTTCACTGCTTTGAAAATAAAGAAGCAGTCCAATTAATACATTCTGTATGTTTCAGCTTTCTCCTACTCCAAAACAAAGTTATAGGGTAACCACTAGCTCTGGGGTCCAATAATGGCCTTGCAAGTGTTATTGTCTGGAGGGATGCCACGTATACCCTGGAGCACATCCAGTGTTCCAGAGGAGCTAACTCTGAACTTTATTGGAATGCAAGGGGGCTGTCCAAGAACAAATCCACCTGCTTTAATCTTTACCACCTGTTCCTCCAATGCCACTTTTGGCAACATAGCGAAGCTTTTGTGTATATATATATGTATGTATATATATATATATATTATATATATATATATATATAAAGGGTTAATTACACAGTTTTTGCCCCTAAAGCACTACGAACTAATGTGCGCGTGTTTGTGGCTGTAGGTCGAAATAATCAAGTTATAAGATCGTTGTACGTCATGGCCGGAGCAGGGGAGAAGGGAAGGGAATGCAAGCCAGCTGACCGCACGCATTTCTGTGTGTTCTGCTTTCACATTTTTTAAATGGTCAGTTTGAGAAATAAACTTTGTTCAACAGCTGGCCCTCCTTTAGTACAAAGCTCACGCTACATACTGTTTTACATAATGGTAACGTTGCTCTAAAATTACTGTGGCTGATTCTTTGGCTGGAGAGATATTATCAGCTCATCATCCAACCATGGAATCTTGTGCAATTAAATCACTTAAACTCCTGACGGTAAACAAGGTAACAAAATCTACTGGGATGCAAAGCGCAGGAGACGAAAAAAATCTATTCGTGTTGACTCAAAACTTTATTTAGGCACGCTACGATTTGACTGGCGAAAGATAACATTGGTTTACAATGCAGAATTTTTATGCCTAACCCTTGAAAAAGTTGTCAAAATGTTTTTGTTTTTTTTGTTTTTTGCATTTCTTACAATTTCACAGTCTGGATTATAATTCTCTGCATTATAATTTTTAATTTCTCTGAGCTTCAGTTGTACAAACAGATTGATACACGATGGTGTGATTGACAGAGCATTGTGTTTTGAGGAATCATATCATCATAAAGAACTGTCGACACGTACCCGTGGCAAGCCTGTCGCATATCAGTAAAGGTACGCGTACCAGAGGTTGAAAACCACTGATCTAGCCGGTCAAGTCAAGTGGCTCCGCTAAAACAGGTCGCATGGAAAACATTCGATTTTAGCAAAAAGGGATTCGAAGAGGAATCGAATCCTGAAAATGGATTCGGCTAATATCTGACCAGTGTGGTGAGTTATGGCCACCCGACCCCCCCCCCCCCCATGATGAAAGCACAGACAAAAACATGGCCCTCATTCCCCGGAGGCTGGATTGCTGCCAACCAAGCGCAGGGGCCGGTTAGGCATGAAGACAGAGGGTGCTAAGAATCACGGGTTACGATTTTAGGCTGTCAGAAAACACTGACCCTGGCCAACTGCAGATCTCTTTCAGGTGAAGCAAGACTTCAAGAGTTGGAAGAACTTGGTATAATCAAGTGGGACATCGTAGGACTAAGCGAAGTATGGCGAAAAGATGAAGGACTACTAGAACTCAAGAGTGGACATCTTCTCATCTACCGAGGCACTACAGTTGGATGAACAGGAGGCGTTGCATTCATTGTCCATAAGAGAATCAAGAATAATATAGTAGAGATTGACAGCATGTCAGAGAGGTCCGCAAGACTGATAATGAAAGTTTCAAGGAAGTATGAACTTCAGGTCATCTAAGTATATGCACCAACAAAAAGTTGAAGATTTTTATGAAGTACAAGAACTACACAAAAATGGGAAAAGCCACTTTAAGTTCATCATCGGTGACTTCAACGGCAAAATAGGAGCCCAGCAAGAAGACGAGAATTCAGTCTGCAAATTTGGACATGGTGACAGGAAGGAGAGGGGCCACAGACTAATTGAATTTGCAGAGAGAAATAACTTATTCATCATGAACACCTTCTTCCAGAAGAAACCCATCAGGAAATGGACATGGAGAGGACCCAGTGGAGTTAAGAATGAAACTGACTACATACTCACCAACAAGAAGCACACCGTACAAGATGTCTCAGTACTAAACAATTTTAACACAGGAAGTGACCACAGACTCGTAAGATGCAAAATATACCTAAACACAGAGAGCGAAATCCAACACAATCAATGTAGAAATGCTCCAGAAACAAAGCCTGGTGTTTCAACTGAAACTGAAGAATAGATTCAGCACTCTTCAAGATCTGCAAAAAGATGAAGCAATTGAGGTAAACAAAATCTATGAGGAAGTGACGCAAGTAATTGCAGAAACAGTAAAAAAAACTTTGCTGGAACACAGAGTACAAAATGCAACCAGAAGATCACGCAAGTGATAAAAGACCTCATGAAGAAAATAAGAGAAATGAAATAAACAGCAGCTTTTAAGTCAAAGATTCAATACACTGAGCTCTGCAAGTAAGAAAGCGCATTACTGAGGATACACGAGAGGATACAGGATGCAAGAGAGAACCAAATGTGTGAAATCAACAGAAGAGCAAAAATGGGCTGGAGTGCCTTTGGAAGATTAAGCATGGTTCTGAAAAGTGCTAAATTATGGATGCGAGACCTGGAACCGTGCAAAAATGACTAAAAAATGACAAACTACTCAACAAAGTATGGAAAGATGCATGCTGGGAATAACAAGAAGAGACAGGAAAAGAAAGGCATGTATAAGAGCGCAAACAAAAGTATGCAATGTTATTATAAGAGTGAAAAAACTGAAATGGCAGTGGGCTGGACATGTAGCAAGTAGAAAAGACCATTGCTGGACCAAGGAGATACTAGACATATCTCCCAAGAGATATAAAGCGACCAAGAAGACGACCTCCAGGAAGACGGCAAGATGAAATTAGGAAACACGCTTGTTTGTTCTTATTAGACGGCTAACACGTACTGGGAGCTGTCGCTTAAGGCCAGCACGAACCCGGATAACACTTCACCACTGTACACTAATAAATTGTATTTCACCACTTGCACATTAGCACTCACTCTGGACTTGATCGTGTGTGAGTCTTTGTGTGTGTTATACTGTGTTTATTATTTTGTCACTGTAACCCTTGTTTGGAACAGTGCAATACACATTGCTGTATATTGCTTGGGATTATTCTTTGCGGTCGCTGTGAACTTTGTTGTCTGTCTTCTGTCTTTCGTAATCACATCACCTCTACACCTGCGCACTGCAAACCACTTTGTCACAACCTGTCATACAGTAAGAGAAATAAGTTGTCAAAGTAAGGTAAAAATGTCCTTCTCCTTCTTTTTCTCCCAATGTATTTTTTATTTTTCTATTTAGTAGTCGCCAATTGTTTGTTTTTATTTTTAGGCTCAGCTCACCGCTACCACCCCTGCGCTGACTCGGGAGCGGCAAAGACGAACACACACTGTCCTCCAAAGTGTGTGCGGTCAGCTGACCGCTTCTTTTACACACTGCAGGTCCACCATGCAGCCACCTCAGAGCTACAGCGTCGGAGGACAACACAGCTCTGGGCAGCTTACAGGCAAGCCCGCTGGCGCCCGGCCAGACCACAAGGGTCGCTGGTGCGCGGTGAGCCGAGGACACCCTGGCCAACCTAACCCCTCTGCCCCCCCGCCCCCCGTTGGCGCGCGGCCAATTGTGTGCCGCCCAGTGGGTACTCCTGTCCGTGGTCGGCAGTGGAATAGCCCAGACTCGAACCGGCGATGTCCAGGCTATAAGGCGCATCCTATAGCCCTCAATGTATTTTTTTTGCAGACCCTACGCACATTTATCCACACATATGTATATTACAGGACATATGAGTTTAATGACAATTAACTTGTTTTGTCAACATGGAAAAATACTAGGGAACGCATTTATTTTGATGTCTGTATTAGGGGGGTACGTAGAGCCATTATCTGTATCTGTATTCGTGCCCATGCTATTAATATTCATATTTGTATTAGTTTATGATTTCGGGTATGTATTTGTTAAACCGGAAGTGGGCGGGGGCAGAAGTTGTTTAAACTTGTTTATTTACACTTATTTACACTGTAAAAATGTCCTGAGTGACAAAAAAATGCAACAATGTGCAGTTTTCTATGCAACACACATGCAAACTTCACTTATACTGTGTATGATATAATAGAGTTTTAATGACAATTAACTTGTTTTGTCAACATGGAAATATATTCTAGAGAACGCACTTATTGTGATATTGTGACTTATTTTATATTAAATGATTTATTTCTGTTTTAAAATGGAACATTTGACTACAAAATATATATATATATATATATATATATATATATATATATATATATTTTTTATATAAATATAAAAAAGGTCAGTGCTCCACGATTAGTTAAGACAAGCAGTATTTTGAAAGATGAAGTTAGCCAGCTGAGAATTCTTGGGACTTTGTTATATTATATAGATATTTTTCGAGTCACTTATCTTCATCATCATCATCATCATCATCATCATCATCATCATCATCATATCATTCTGAGATTCTGATCTTGAGCTCTGAAAAATTTTGCTAGAGTGCAACGCTCATTGTGGTCCCTATTGGCGCAAGGAAGTACGGTTCCTCTCGATACTGGTTGATGATTGATAGGAGGCTGTGTGGTCCAGTGATTAAAGAAAAGGGCTTGTAACCAGGAGGTCCCCGGTTCAAATCTCACCTCAGCAACTGACTCATTGTGTGACCCTGAGTAAGTCACTTAACCTACTTTTGCTCCGTCTTTCGGGTGAGACGTAGTTGTAAGTGATTCTGCAGCTGATGCATAGTTCACACACCTCTCTGTAAGTCTCTGTAAGTCGCCTTGGATAAAGGCGTCTGCTAAATAAATAAATAAATAAATAAATAAATAAATAACTAAATAATAATAATAATAATAATAATAATGAGAGTAACGCTATTCGTGGTCCCCACTGGACAAAAAGGAACGTACATTTTTCTGAGAATTAGGTATGCAGGTTAGCCTATATATTTGGTAAAAGTAAAACATTAATAAATATTGAAATAAATGAATACATAAATCAATAGTTAGACATTTATTTATTTATTTATCTATCTTGATATTTATTAATTTCTTTTTCACTATCATATAAACACTGCCATTTAATACTGTAGGAAACAAAAATAAATACTCAGCAATTCTTGTTCAATTGTATATTAGTGAAGATTTTTGTAAATAAAGGTCGTCATGCTTTCATATATTTTTACTTTCAAATTAAAAAATATATTGTAACGACCCGAAAAATTGCTTTGTTGCAGGACTTGTTGTTTGTTCAGTTTGTCTTGTCTGTCTTTTATATGTTAAATGTATTGTAAGGGGAACTGGTCACGTCGGTTCTTGGGAAGGGGGAGTGAGTAAATTGTGGGGAGAATGTGTGTTGCTGTTTTTGGGGGTTGCAGAGCATGGATGTGACTGGTTGATGAGCCGGACAGCGGCGGGAAACAACGGGAGGTTATATAAGGGGGTGCATGAGCCTGGGGACTGGAGACAGTCCAGCGCTGAACTTGAATGAGAAACTGTGGGTGCGACTGAGTGAGCGTGTGAGCTGTGACAGGAGACAATATGCAGTGAAAGTGCCAAGACTAAAACGTAGGGTTTTTATTTTGGTGCCGTAAATTCCAGCACTTGACAGGAATTCTCTGTAGTTTCAAATAAAACAAACACTTTGAGAGTTCAACACAGTCTCCCTGAGTACTACTTCCTAAACATGAAAACTTTACAATATATTAAATTAACGGATCAAGCTTATTATGATAGTTCGTAAAATCAGATGAAAGCTTTCAATATAAATCGGGATAATACAATCATTATTTACAAAATCTTGTTCGTCTCGGATTTGAACCCTAACTAGTCATACTTTCACTTCAACTACACAACCGCTATGCTACACAGATTCACATCTTAACCCTTTCAACAGACTACGGTACTATTTACATTTACCGTAAATAAACGGCAATACATTGCCTCAATATAGGTTGAACACTTTTATGTAATGTGTGTGTGTGTGTGTGTGTGTGTGTGTTAAGTGAAAAAAATAAGTGATATCTGAAACAAAAAAAAAAAACATTGGAAATGTGAAAAAAGCCAAGTTATCAAAGTGCCCAGCCATTTAAAATGGAGATATCAAAAACACAAGCCAAGTTTCAAGAAACCATTGGGGCAACCTTGGCAAGCACCAAGCAAATAGGCACAACTGTAAGTGGTGGGGGTCAAGGTTGCCCCAATGGTTTCTTGAAACTTGGCTTGTGTTTTTGATATCTCCACTTTAAAGAGCTGGGTACTTTTGATAATGTGTTTTTTTTCACATTTCCAATGTTTTTGTTTCAGATGATAATAAACACTGTAATACAATATAGAATAGTATTTCCTGCTATTCTGGTTTCGTTGTGGTAAAAATAATGATAATAAAATAAGGGGATAATGGCAATTGAAACATATTAAAGTTAGTTACAGTAAATCTTTTTTTTTTTAAACCTGAAAGAAAATCACTTGTATCGTACTTTCTAAACTACTGACCTGACAAAATGATCCGGTTTTGCACATTTGATTTGCAGATGTGCAAGGCTTTGTACTTCTTTTTTTTTTTTTTTTACTCTTTTCTGAGATGGCATTATTACGCATGGTAGAAATCCATGTGCTTGAAAGGGTAGTGTTTGCTGTTTCTTGTTTTTTTTTCCCCCGCTAATACGATTTAACCGCGAAATCATGTTAATGTTTGGATCCAAATCCAAACACTTCCTACAGGCATCTCTGCTGTAGCTGAAAGGGGACTGTGGACATAATTGCCGTGAATAGACATACATTTTGAGGGGCATTGCAGCAACTGAGAAGAGCATCCACGGCAATTGTAGCCATTAATCTCGAGCCCTGTAGTATATACAATAGATAGAAAGACAGACAGACAGATAGAGGTGGGATAAAAGTGTCCTGCAAAAACCTGGGTTGTCAGTTACTTAATGTATTTGTTATGATGCGAGGGTTAGAATGTAAATTGCTTGAATCCATAAATTAAGTTTGAATTTAAATAGTTATACATAGCATCACTAATTATACTCCCAACTTTCTGCAAATCTTTATCCGATATACTTCCTTCTAACAAGCATTAGGACACTTAGGATACATGGAGAAAGTGTGGGGCATGTGCTCCCTGTTTTACCTCACTCAGACCTCTTGCTAACCAAAAATAAATCTTATAATGTACAAAACCAGTAACAAATGACTTTGGCACACTTTGCAGTCCTCAAATAATCCTGCCAATTTTTGTAATGTTAAAAAAAAGCTTAATTTTACTTTACGCCAAAATGCAATTTGGTGTAAAGTAACACATTTCTGTCAAACAAATCCAGCCCTAAATATCTTGATAGATGAGAAAAGATAACTGTTCCTTCTTCCATACACAGAAAAATAATGAGAAATACGTTCCAATCCTAGTTGGACACCCCCCAAAAATATATTTTTGTGATGTATTGGGTCTAATGACTGTATGGCATACAAATGATTAATCACTGGCTGCCTTCATTACTCTGGGTTCTGGTAGAAGAACAGGGAAATCTGTTTTAAGGACTTGGCATGATACGTCCTTGGAAACGTATTGCTTTTGTCTTGATTACCTGGTAAAATACTGGCAGGTATTTCAAACAACACAAAAAAGACCTTATCTCAGCAAAACTATTCACGCAAGTTAGTGTTATTTGGATGAACTATCTATAAAAATAAAAGACTTTAATGTGTTTTACAAATAATTGTACAATAAATGTGTGAACAGGTGAAGCTGGCCTCAAATGAATCCACATGTGTTTAAGCCATGTATTGTTTTGTTGCCTGGTTGTTAATTGCCTGAATGTGTTTCTCTTTTATTAGAAGAAAACAAAACAAAACAAAACAAAACTGACAGCATTTATGAGTACCATGCTGAGGACCCAGTACTATTACCATGCTATAAAATAATTACATTTTCTGAACCTAAAAGCTACCATTATTTAAATTAGGACATATTTTAAAATCACAAGTAAAGGAATTACAATTATAATATTGTCAAACTGGGGCACTATGATGTTCATTTTTACCCCACAAGATGAACCACAGCTGGATCATTTTTAGACCATTTTACAGTACAAGGGAATCTACCTGGATTGTATCAAACACTTATTTATTTGTTTATTACGCCTTTATCCATAAATAAATATATTATATATAAATTAATATAATCTATTGATTTATGTATTCATTTATTTCAATATTTATTATCCTTAGTGGGTTCGGTCCAATGTGTCCTCACTATAAAAAAGTAGTTATCCATGACATTATGAAAAACTCTTTGTAACAAATGTCTTTGCAAAGTTTCAGAAAGTACTAATACAGACTTCAAAAGCTCAGCCAATCAGGTTTTTAAAATCTCACTGCCCATGTAGGGCTGAACAGGGTTGATTTGTAAGCAGTTCTAAAGATAACACCTTGAATTGTCCAACCACCTAGAAACCAGGACATGGACAGAAGATTTTGAAGGAATGTTACTTTGTTTCCTCACAAAATCGATGAGTGGTTCACAGACTGAAAATGCATGCTTGACATGATTAGATATAGACCTACGGAAGCCTCTGCTAAATTAATTCACTTTATTTATCCAGGAATCCAGCTGAGATTAAAATATCTTCAAGGGGGATATATATCAGTGTATGTTATATGGCTTGCGTGCAATCTCATTTTGACATTATTCAACCATAAATTAAGCAATATACCCTGATGAACTAAAGTTTCCAGTCCTGGACTTTCTGTTGACAGTGTGTTTTTCCCTATGTGATACACAACTAACTTAAAAAAAAAAAACGACTGGCTCTCAAAATGATTAAGGCACTAGCTCAATGACTGAACCTATTACAGCTGGTGAAATCCAGGTCTCCACGGATACATCTGAAACTTATTCTGAAGGCATTAGAGGTCACGTGTGCTGTGAATTAAACATTAGCCCATTCTCTGGAGTGTAAGAGTACACTTCAACAAGGGCTGTATTAACTTGCAATTTTCAAAGGGTCTATTTTCAAAATACTCCACTGATTTAATATCACCTCAAGGGTTTGTCTGAGCTCAGATCAGGCTTTGTTCAAGGCAAGTAACAACTGTTTTGAATTCTTACCCATTGTCGTTCCATCCTGTCCCATGATGCACTTCAAGACCCTCAGAATCTGTTTGGTGACAGGTGGCGACATGGAGGTAGCATAGACAGAGCTGTGTGAATGGGCACGCAAAAAGTCTACCAGCTCCTGCAAAAAAATAAATACATGTAATTGTTTATCTCTTTCATTTAAAGCTGTCAAGAGCACATGGCTGGATTAGTGTTTTGCCTTTTGCACAACTCTGGACAACAAATAGATTTACTTGAATCCTGCTATTTCAGGAACATTAAAAGAATGTCCAGCCTTTTAAGACTGCCAAAATATGTTTTACAGTTTTAGTTGCAAACAGTTACAAAACGAATTATGTGTATTCTGTGAAAGTCTGAAGCATGTCCAACTTTGTGAGCTGGTTCTGTTCATTGGGTGCATGTACATGCCTAGTTTGTCAGTTTATTATTAAAGAAAATAACAACTTTCAGGTGACAGTACTGCATGTGCATTTGGTCTGTAGAGCAGTTTAAGGATTATCCTTTTGAACTTGGAGAGCAATTTCCTAATTCCTTTTTCTGTGTTTATTGCATAGCTTATTCTGTGTCACAATGTCAGTGAAAACGTTTGTAGTGACAGCTTTATAAATGAATAAATTATGGCCACCTGAATATTACGTTTATTAAACATTAAATGTACATAGCTACAATCCCTTACCTTTCTAGACAATCAATTTAAATAGTTGTGTTGCTCTAATATTTAGATGTTTTCTCTTTCTAACTGGCTGCTCTCTTGTTTGCAAGGTTAATGTTTCAAAAGCAGAAACTGTAAAAAATGATTTTATTGTGAATATATACAAATGTAAATCCAGTCGATGGACAAGAATAAAGGGAGAGGGAATGACACCTCTGAAATGACACTTCTGATATGATATGAGGTAAAAACAAAACACATACAGCCCATTTACCTCTTAGACGTATGTAAAAAAAAATGAGCTGCGCTTAGATTCTGTGGTTATTTTTAGTCACTTATTCATAAAGCATGTTTATCTCTGGACATGGTTAAATAAAGTACAATATAATTTGTTAAGCAAGAGTAGGGCTTGTTTAAGTCTTGTTTTAAGCTCTTTCTGTAACATTTACGCAGAGCTAAAACAAACACTCTAACATTTTCTATAATGCTGCTTTTTTTTTTTTTTTTTTTTTTAGTAATTTAATAGTAAATTAACCCTTTGTCAGCAGCTGCATCCTTTACACCATACTTCTTATTACCTGCTACAGTACAGTGTTCAAAAATAGGATTTTATCATTTTTTCCATCTTTCGAGAGTTGTAAAAAAGGTGCAAGGAGAGATGTAGAAAAGGTATATCGCTTCTAAAATGATTGATATAGCCCGATACGGTCAATTTCCAACTTGAGAAGGATACACATATGAAACTGTATGGCAATATGTGTGTATAATACATTAGTTTTGTTTCTGTGTTCTTTACAGTATCCTGATTATTAACAGCTTCAGTACAGTACTGGAAAAATATGATTATTTTGTATTGTTTGTCTTCTGTGTGTTGCAAAAAAGAAGAGCAGCTCCTGTCGACTTGCTGAACTGCTGGCTTAGAAAGACAGCAGGCAATTTGGAGTAATGTTCCCTGTTCTACAGGACTTCAGGGTTGAAAAACCCCAGGCCACCTGTCTTGCAGATGCTACTGTGCCCTTAACGATAAGGACTGGTTGCGCTGCTAGCAGACTAGATCACTTGTGCGCACTGGGTGATCCGTTTTAAGCACTTTGAGAGGCTGAAACGTTAAAATATTGAATGTGCGTGGAAATTACCAAACTGAAATGGATGATGAAGATGAAAAAGAAAGTAGAAAATGAAAAAGAGCAACCTGATATAGTCAACGAAGAGCAACTTGTAGAAAGTGAATTGGAAGAAACGCAAGAGGGGCCAGTGAATAAAAAAAAGAAACGCTGTGATAGTGGGTATGTGGGGGGATATGTGGGGGGAAAAATGGCAATGGCTTTTTTTACAGCAAGAAATTGGGTGGTATGATGTGCAAGCTCAGCCAGAAACACAGAAAAGATCAGGGAGTAAATGGAGCAGTGCAGCCTGTGGATTAGGGTGGATTATTATTCAATATAAAACGGAATGCTTGGATCCTGCACGCTGATTCCTTTCGTCACATTTTATCTTTTTGGAGGCGTGACAGTAGTAAAGTGGCTAGAATTACAAGCAAAACATCCATTAAAAAAAAAAAATACAATTTTACAAAAGCAAGAGACACAAAGATCTATCAAGTCAACAACTTAATGAAATCGAAGAAAACCAAAATGCTTGGGCAGCTGGTGTTTTTATTGATTGGATGGAACATAAAGAAATGGTAAATCGACTTAAAAACAGTTTGTCTTAAAAAAGTGAGGGGGAACTCGCCTCCAATTTTATGCTGTAAGGGTCAAGCTCGAGGCCGCCCTTAGCACTCCAAACCCAGAGTTTTGTGGATCCATGACATTCAGTCTCTGACAGTTGCGCCCTGGAATAAAGCCCACGAAGTTGCCATGCCCTTGGTAGAATGGGCAGTGAGCTTCTCTGGAGGGGGCAAGTTGGCTTGTTCATATGCAGTCTGATCTGTATCTGTGATCCATCCTGATAGCCTCTGTTTAGACAGAGCTTTCCCATGGGACTTAGCCCCATAGATAAAAAAAACTGCTCAGACTGCCTCCAACTTTTGGTTTTGTCCACATAATACGCTAGTGCCCGCAGCTGGGGAGACTGAATCAATTTTAATATGACAAGCCAAAATGGCTGCCAAATAGACCTTTAATGTGGAGAGGGATTTCCCCTCATCAAATTTTTCTGTAAAAAATGCAGTACAACTGATATGGGACAGGTTGTAGGGTCTAATCCCTTAGGCAGGCATCACATTTGAAAAACGCCCCACTTGTACCCATACTGGGAACGTGTGGATTTGCGCTCTGGCATTCTGTAGAATGTCAATGACTCTATTAGAAAGCCCCAGACAGCTCAAATGGTGCCGTTCAGGGGCCACACCCAGAGCTGCAGGCGTTTCGGTAGACTCCACAGCTGGCCTCTCAGGAGCTGTATCAAGGTTGAAAACCACAGTCTCAAGGGCCAATAAGGGGCTATTAATAACACCCTGGCCCGGTCTTGCCTTATCTTTTCTAAGCACAGCGGGAGCATGGCGAGTGGAGGAAAGGCATACAGAAGCTGCCTCGGCCACTGGAACCAAAGGGAGCAATGGGTCGATTTTTGGGAGGCCGTCTGTGCTCTCCAGAACCGTTTCCAAATGAGGTTCACCTTGAAAGGGGACTGTCCTTGAAAGAAGGTCTGCTGCCCAATTTGTCACCCCGGGAAGATGTACTGCCCACAGTGAAAGGAGGTAATGGTGCACCCAAAGCAATAGCTTGCGGGCAACCCAGTGAAGACTGGGGGGCCTTAGGCCGCCCTGGTGGTTTATATATGCCCACCACAGTAGTGTTGTCCAACCGGACAAGCACTTGTCTGCCCTGCACCTCATGTAAAAAATTCTGCAAGGCTAGAAACATTGCCTGCAGTTCCAAAATATTTATATGGACACCCTGCCAAGGGGGTCTCCATACTCCTTGCGCTCCCCTGCCATTCCACATGGTGCCCTAGCCGAGACTGGACGCATCTGTCGTGACAGCCTCTCTCCTGGTAACACTGCCCAGCACTATGCCTAAGCATCGGTGAGCAGGCTGTGTCTACCAGGATAGTGCTTGCAGACAGTGCCGAGACAGCCGCGGTTCAATGTGGTTTGAAAAACCCTGCTCTTGAACAAGCCTTGGAGAGGGCACATGTGCTGAAAACCCAAGGGGAAGGTCTGGGAAGCTGCTGCCATCAAGCCCAGGAGCCGCTGAAACATCACTACTGTGAGCTTTTTGTTGAGCTGAAAAAGCTTCAGACAAGCGGCTATTCTCTGCACTCTGTCTTCCGACAGAGTGGACAACATGGTCCTGGAATCCAGACACAGTCTTAAATAGGAGGCTGTCTGTGAAGGTGTGAGCTGGCTTTTTGCATAGTTCACTGACAGACCTAACCGGAACAGATGATCTGTGACGAGTTTCGTGTGAGCCCTTGCCTGCGCTGGAGATTGAGCACAAATGAGCCAAGCTTCCAGGTAATTGAGCACTCTGATGCCTCGGAGCCTCAATGGGGCCGGAATAGCTTCCATGCACTTTGAAAATGCACGGTGGGCTAAAGAGAGGCTGAACGGTAGAACCTGAAACTTGTACGCTGTCCCTTGGAGAGTGAACCTGAGGTACTTCCTGTGCCCTGATTTTATTGTGATGTGAAAGTAAGCGTCTTTTAAATCCACCGTAGTGAACCAGCCACCTGGTCTTATTGACTGCAACAACTGCAGCATGGTTAACATTTTGAAACTCCGTCGACTCAGATAAGGGCTGACCTGTCTGAGATCGAGGATTGGTCTGAGGCCACCACCCCGTTTGGGCACCAGGAAGTATGTGGAGTAAATACCTTCTTCCAAGTGAAGAGGATGAACAGTGCAAATAGCCCCCCTAGTCACCTCCTGAGACAATACCAATGCATCTCACAGATCCATGACTATTGTTGTATTCATGCCCCGAAATGGAGGAGGACCGTGTTTGAATTGCAGAGAACAACCGGTCTGTACAGTATTGAGCACCCAGGTGTTCAAGGTGCACTGACGAGTGGCCCTGGGGCTGTGGCAGCAAATTTCTAGGGCTGCTGCTTTGCCTGAGGCTTAGCCTGAGGCTTTTGCCTTTGTACTTGATGGGTAAACTTGCTGAAGTTCCCCCTTTGCGCAGCCGTGGGTCGGTTGTGGAAACCCCCTCTGGCTTTAGCAGGAGACGGCTGTCAGTCTCTGACGCTGCTGGAACCTTGATCTCCAGTTTGGCACCGGTCTGCGTACTGGAGGCAGCCTCTTTGGAAGAAGGCGCACCAGTTCCTTCGTAGATTCCTGCGGCTGATGAGAGTGCTGCAGCATGTTATCTACCGCAGGAGTAATGGGAGCATCCAGCAATGGTGCCTTATCCCCATCCGCTATGCGTGCCTGAGACAACCAGAGCTGACATCCTGCAGCTACTAAAGCAGCCAGGTTTCTACACACTGCCTGCCCATTGAATTTTGAAATACAGAGCAGGTTCTTATTCACCAGCCAAAGTTCCTCGAGCTGCTGTGGTGTGGCTCGGCTCTATCTTTGTGAGCTGAAGAAGGGGGGGAGCCTTGTCCAGGTGGAATGGACAGAGAGAGCTCTACAGAGCTGCATGACTCTCGTTTCTCTAATGTACACTTAGAGAAGGACACACAAAACTCACAATAGTTGCGGTCGGCAAGTACCTCTTTAGCATGCTCTGGACCCAGACAAGCAGCACATCTGCCATGCCTGTTCTCTGTGGGGAGACCCGTCTTGCATACGTTGCAAGAATGAAACCCTGGCATAATGTAAGTGTAGTAGTGTGCAATGCAAACGATCTTTGATTGTAATTGCTATAACAGTATAGTATATATTACTAGTACCCAAAAGAGACTGTTGAACAACGCACAAAGCAATGTTACTATGCAGCTGGCAGGGCGACAACAGTGGTCAGTGACTCTAACCAGAGCTGACTAGATCAATGATGGTACAGTCTTGTATCGAATGCTTAGCACCTGCACTGTTTACTATAGTACAATGTACAGTACACACAGAACGTGTCTATAGTGCACAAAGCACAGTACACACAGTACAGTGCAACAGTATGGTCAGTGCACAGAGACGATGCATGGTATGCACAGTGTAGTACAGTATGGTGGGCAATGCACAGTTTACATAGTACAGTACAAACGGTATATAGTCAGTATATAGCGCACGGTACCTCTGATACTGTACGGTGTATGGTACAGTGCATGGTACGGTGTATGGTACAGTGTATGTACAGTGCACATGGTATGGTACGGTGCAGAGCAGGGTCCACTACCATTGCGGTAACCTCGTCACTAAGAACGGTGGTATATCAGTGACCTACAGTTACCGAAGAAGCAACATGCAGGGATGCCCACCTGTATAGTTTTTGGCTAAACACAACACAGCCCTAAGACTGGAGGAAGCCTGCTCCCGGCCATAATGCTCTGCCACCCAGCTATACAGAATTCCTGGGGAGAACCCTGGGACTTTGATAACTGCGCTAGTTGTATTGCCATTCTTTTTTTACTTTCCGAGGGTTTATACCTTTATTTTTTTATTATTGTGATAGGGAAGACCTGTGCTGGCTGTCAGGCGCATGCATGATCCTGCTGGGGGTGGTCGGGAGCCCTGTGGGATCCACCTGTCAATCACTGCAATGACACAGAGAGGTTGGGTGAGAGTGTGTCACGTCTCCCTCTCTCTGAGTGGTCGGGAGAAGGGTCTTGGGGGGTCGATCGACCAATAAAAATGACTCTTTGCTGTTCCTTCGCACTTGCCCGAGCTGCACCGGATAGCTGTGGGAAGCTGCAAGAAGCAGCACGTTTTGTTTGTAATTTTGTTATTGTGTTTTATTTTCCTTTTTCCTTTCGCCGTCTGTTTTGAATATTATTTTTAGCACCTGCGTGTGCACGATAAATAGTCTGACAACAGAAAGCATTGTCAGTATTTTTCAGCAAGCTGCCGTGGAAACGAACCTTACCACTGCTGGTATTGTTCGTCCGCGGTACAACAGTGCCCCCTTGTGCCTTAAATAAAAATTGGACGCCGGTGAGGCGATCTCTAAGAAACTTTGTCTCCTGTGTGTTCAGTGAAACCCCACACCCTTCCACAGTTAGGTATGCATGTTCTCTTAAAAGAGTACACATTTTCTCAGAAAAAATGTGGTAATGAGATATAAACTTTGCCAAACAAAAGTTTCGAAAATATGTCCTATAATATTTAAACTTTCAATCTCTTTTATATCGTTATATCAGATTTTCAATCACTGCATTTCCACTACTCATTTATACAATAAGTGGCACCTCTTAAATATCCAATTGATTTATTGTAGGATCACACTGCACTGAATAAATATAATTAAAATTTATTAAAGTAACATTTCATAAAACAAAGAAGACAAAAATACATTCAGGGATTACCTTTTTGCCAGCTATGTATCCCCCAGCTGCTCCAAAGCTCTTGGTGAAGGTACCCATCATTACGTCGATATCTGAAGGATCTAATCCAAAATATTCTGTGACCCCACGGCCCGTCTGCCCCACTGCCCCAATGCTGTGAGCCTCATCCAAGTACAGATAAGCTTTGTACTTCTTCTTTAAAGCTACGATCTCTGGCAGCCGCACAACCGAACCCTCCATGCTAGGAAAGCAATGAGAATTTCAGATAGCAACAATTAAACATGCTTTGTTGTTTGGGTTTTTATTTTGTTCTCTCAAGTATCTTCAAAGCCTTTTTCTCCATCTGTTTAGACAGATATAGTATTTTTGCAGACATGGAGAAGTCAGATCAAGTAAACTACCAAATTCCATCACCTAGCTAGCCAAATAATGGTAGATGTCTTCAACAAAGGACAGCTTTGAAGAGGAAGAGCATTTAACCATTGCCTCTTATGGTGGATGTTTTATGAAGGTTGTAACAGAAATTAAGTTTTTGACAAGCTAAATGTCAAACCACATAATGGTACACCATCTGTATTACTTCAAGAAAGCTCTCGCTAGAAGCCTTATTCAAGTAATAATATCCAATGCAGCAGGAGTTACCTGCAGCAAAATTAACGCTTTAATAGTGTATTTAAGGGTCGTTTATGTTTATTTACTGAACCACATTAGGCTGCTTGAAGCTAAGACAGTGTTTTCAAATTCTAAAGCCCCATTAGCTTTTGCAGTATACCTCTGAGGAAGCGACTGCTAAGCTCATGATGGGTTGTGAAATAACATGATGGGATTTATTCAGAGTTCAAAATCAATTTTATTTTCATACTACTCTTTCTAATTGTAGCAACTTGTTTTCAAAAATTGGGTATGCCTTAAAATTGGCCTCATTTACATGGTGGCTAACATATTATTACAACAATTCCACACTCCACAAAAGTATTATTTGTTGTAACATGCATAATAATTTACTGTTCAAAGTTTCTTTATAGTAGATCTATATTTTTTATAGTTTCACCTCAGCCGTTATGGCCGAGTGTTTAAAGTTGCAGTTGAATTACCTGTAAATGCCCTCAACTAGGATGAGGATTTTCTTCCATGGCCGGTGAGTTCGAGGCTGACCGTGCACAACGGCGTCTCGCAGTAACTTCTCTAGGCTCTGTATGTCTAAAGGAAATCAGAAAATGCTTCAGTACCATCAGGCAATCAGAAGCCCGCTGGAACATCACAGCAGCAACTGTGATTCAAACTTAAAATGAATCCATGCAATTACTGGCTTTTTCATTTTGACTTGCCATAATGAAAATTCATTTCACATCTATTGGACAACAAATACTAAGCAAAGACACTATTGGTTTCCAAATGTTGGCAAGTATGCTGAAGGTGTCAGGACTTTAGCACTAAATGCACTACAGACTAAAAAATAAAATAAATCTAGGAAATAGTACACAGCAACAGTGTTCCTGGTTTAGAGTGTACATGAGGTCGTAGTTATCATTATCGCACCAACGATACTGCAAAGCTTCATTGATCCTGGATTATACAGCTAATGCACTTCGGCCTGGTCTGACACATACACTTTCCACTCACCTATCCCCTAAGTAGTAAGGACTTTGAACTTTATGGTGACATAATGTCAACTTTCCTACATTGTGAAATGACAAGAACTGAAGTATTAATTTGAGTTGGTTCACACAGGTTTCATATTTTGCAATACTTTATTGCACAGCTATTAAGTTTATCATTACCTATCTGTAACTACTTGGGCTTGTTTCCAGTGCTGGTATTTAAGGTGTCTCTATACAGTAATTTACAATCAACAGAATGGAAACACCTTACAATGCGAGTAATCCTTTCCATTAACTTTCAAAGCTAATTTTCCTAACACTGCATTCTATGATCACAATCTTAAAATTACTGTTGTTTATTCTTAACAATAAAATATACAAATTTCTCTAGCTAAAATATTAACAAGAAATAAATAAGAACTTATGAGTCCGAGTAATGGATTTTCATAACAAAACAAAGACTACAGGTGTGACCAATTCCGGTCCTGGAGGGCTGTTCCACTCTTGGGTTATTGTGTTAAAATAGTCAGACTTTAAAGCAGTTAATAATTGATTGAATTAAATCATTTAGAATAATGTTAAAACAAAGACTTACACCTTTACCATGTGAGAGATTTGCAATTATTTTTTGATCCAGCAGATGGAGACATTTGAGCAATTTTGTCTGAAAGCATACATGTTGTTATGCACCAGTATTCTTGTCTTCAAAGCTTTAAAACTACATATTTTATCTACTTTGTGCTGTGTAAAAAATAACAATTATTTGTCTACTTCTGATACCCTCTACAGAGGCAGTTCAAGGAGGCATTTTTATCTTTCCCCTCTGTATTAAACTTCAGTTACCAAAAGTACATTTTTTTTTCTTTAAAAAAATACTTATGCAAGGCATACAGTGCCTTGCATAAGTATTCACCCCCCTTGGACTTTTCCACATTTTGTAGTGTTACAACCTGGATTTAAAATTGATTTAATTAGGATTTTTTGTCACTGATTAACACAAAATAGTCCATAATGTCGAAGTGGGGAAAAAGATCTACATATTTTTCAAAATTATTTACAAATAAAAAACTGAAAAGTCTTGACTGCATAAGTATTCATCACCTTTGCTGTGACACCCCTAAATAAGCTCTGGTGCAACCAATTGCCTTCAGAAGTCACATAATTAGTTGAATGGAGTCCACCTGTGTGCAATTAAAGTGTCACATGATCTCAGATTAAATACACCTGTTTCTGGAAGGCCCCAGAGTTTGTTAGCCCTTTGCAGTCCATTTATTAAGTGCGCGTAAGGCGCGTCAGGTCCAATTTATTTTCACACGCGCAGTTAATTTTAGACGCGCTGTTTAAAAGTATTTTTTTTTCACAGTCAAACGGGTTTAAAAGGCCCTGCATATCAACAAAGCACTCACTAGGCATCTCCAGCCCCACCCCACCCTTTCGTTCGCTATAGCTTTCACATATGCTAAGAAATAAATAATAATAATAATAATAATAATAATAATAATAATAATAATAGTCGTACATACCGATCAATCATCTCCTGATCACTCGTTTTATCACCAAACTCCTCAATAATGCAATCCAAGTCATTATTTTATTACTATAACATCTCAAAAAAGCTCTGCAAATGTCGGTGATAGTCTCTGTGCGCTGATTCAGTAACAGGCAGCTTGTTTCCTTATGGCCGCCCCTATATGATCCCAGGGGCAGGTATGACTAATCATGAGATACGCCTATTTTTTTTTTTATTTTTTTTTTTATCGGCTTGTCTCGGCTTCTGTTGCTCCCACTCGGCCATTGAATGGTTTTCTCGGCTTTTTCCGTAGAAAAAACGACTACAAACACGTTTTTTGCGTCTTTTTGATGATGTCGGACAGGGTCCGGCAATGGACAAGATAGGAATAATTGCTATGTCAGACCAGGTCCGACAATGGACCGCAAAGGGTTAGAGGGCATATCTAAACAAACAGCATCATGAAGACCAAGGAGCTACCAAAACAAGTCCGGGATAAAGTTCTGGAGAAGCACCAATCAGGGTTGGGTTATAAAAAAATATCCCAAACTTTGAACATCCCCTGGAGCACCGTTAAATCCATTATTAAAAAATGGAAAGAATATGGCACAACCGCGACTCTACCTAGAGAAGGCCGTCCACCAAAACTCAGTGACCAGGTAAGGAGGGCATTAGTCAGAGAAGCAACCAAGAGGCCAATGGTAACACTGAAGGAGCTGGAGAGATCCACAGCTGAGATGGGAGAAACCGTCCTTGGGACAACTATAACCCGGACGCTCCACAAAGCTGGGCTTTATGGAAGAGTGGCGAGAAGAAAGCCATTGCTGAAAAAAACCCATATCAAATCCTGTTTGGATTTTGCCAAAAGGCATGTGGGGGACACAGCAAACATGTGGAAAAAGGTTCTCTGGTCTGATGAGACCAAAATTGAACTTTTTGGCCTTAGCGCAAAACACTATGTGTGGTGCAAAGCCAACACTGCTCATCACCCTGAGAACACCATCCCCACGGTGAAGCATGGTGGTGGCAGCAGCATGTTATGGGGATGCTTTTCATCGACAGGGACTGGGAAACTGGTCAGGATTGAGGGCAAGATAGATGGAGCCAAATACAGGGAAATTCTAGAGGAAAACCTGTTTCAGTCTGCAAGAGACCTGGGACAGGGGCAGAGGTTCGCCTTCCAGCAGGACAATGACCCTAAACACACAGCCAAAGCTACACTGGAGTTGTTTAAAAACAAGAACATGAATGTCTTAGAATGGCCCGGTCAAAGCCCAGACCTCAATCTGATTGAGAATCTGTGGCAAGACTTGAAAATTGCTGTTCACCAACGGTCCCCATCCAACTTGACAGAGCTTGAGCAATTTTGCCATGAAGAATGGGCAAAAATTGCAGGATCCAGATGTGCAAAGCTGGTAGAGACTTACCCAAAAAGACTCACAGCTGTAATTGCTGCCAAATGTGCTTCTACCAAGTATTGACTCAGGGGGTGAATACTTATGCAACCAACAAATGTCTTTTTTTTTGTTTAATTAACTTTTGTGTCACAATAAAAAATATTTTGCACCTTCAAAGTGTTAAGTATGTTTTAATTCCAGGTTGTAACGCTACAAAATGTGGAAAAGTCCAAGGGGGGTGAATACTTATGCAAGGCACTGTAAGCAATATTCGTTAGGGGCAGTTTTTATTTTATTTCAAAGCCTATTTTGTTTTTAAATTACGTTTACAGTTCATGAAACATGAAACATGGTTTATTTAGATTTCCAGAAAGCTTTTGACAAAGTCCCGCATAAAAGATTAATTATCAAACTAAACGCAGTAGGGATTCAAGGAAATGCATGCACATGGATTAGGGAGTGGTTAACATGTAGAAAACAGAAAGTACTGATTAGAGGAGAAATCTCAAAATCGAACGACGTAACCAGTGGTGTACCACAGGGATCAGTATTAGGTCCCCTGCTATTCCTAAATCTACATTAATGATTTAGATTCTGGTATAGTAAGCAAACTTGTTAAATTTGCAGACGCCACAAAATAGGAGGAGTGGCAAACACTGTTGCAGCAGCAAAGGTCATTCAAAATGATCTAGACAGCATTCAGAACTGGACAGACACATGGCAAATGACATTTAATAGAGAAAGGTGTAAGGTACTGCAAAAATGTGCATTATAAATATCACATGGGAGATACTGAAATTGAAGAAGGAATCTATGAAAAAGACCTAGGAGTTTATGTTGACTCTCGGATGCTCGGATATATTGTGAGAAGTGTTGAATTTAAATCAAGGGAAGTAATGTTAAAACTTTACAATGCATTAGTAAGACCTCACCTAGTGTTCAGTTCTGGTCACCTCGTTACAAAAAGGATATTGCTGCTGTAGAAAGAGTGCAAAAAAGAGCAACCAGAATTATCCCGGGTTTAAAAGGCAGGTTGTAAGCAGACAGGCTAAAAGAATTTAATATATTCAGTCTTGAACAAAGAAGACTACGCGGTGATCTGATTCAAACATTCAAAATCCTAAAAGGTATAGACAATGTCGACCAAGGGGACTTTTTTGACCTGAAAAAAGAAACAAGGGCCAGGGGTCACAAATGGAGATTAGATAAAGGGGCATTCAGAACAGAAAATAGGAGGCACTTTTTTTACACAGAGAATTGTGAGGGTCTGGAACCAACTCCCCAGTAATGTTGTTGAAGCTGACACCCTGGGATCCTTCAAGAAGCTGCTTGATGAGATTCTGGGATCAATAAGCTACTAACAATCAAAAGAGCAAGATGGGCTGAATGGCCTCCTCTCGTTTGTAAACTTTCTTATGTTCTTTTAAACCGTTTTAGAAAAGGTTGGATTTTTTTCTCAGTTTTTAAAGCACAGTTTATTTAACCTAATTGAATGTTTCTATACACTCCTTAAAATAATCTTTAAAAAGTCCTTAAAGTTTCGTGAATTGGGCCTAGTATGTCGCCAGGAAAGTGTTAATTCAATGTAGGCGAAAGCTGCTTTAAAAATATCACATTGAAGTTATCGCATACTGGGATACAGTGTCAAACCTAAACTGTTGATCAAGATGAAACTCCTGACAAACATGTTTAACCACAAATTACATGATGTAACCATTTACATAAATGACTCACTGCTTCCAATCTATATTTTTTATTGTTCAGCTGTCTTACACAATGTTGGCTTATAAACCTGAACCTGAAACCAACACCTTGGTTTTGTACGTGATTCTTAATACAATATTGTAGCGATCCGGGGGCGGGGGGGGGGGGGGCGGTGGGGTCTCTCGTTTTCCACTGCAAACACACCTACCTCGAGTGAGTGATTCATGCATCTATACGCTGAGTGTACAAAAAATTAAGAACATCTTCCTAATATTGAGTTGCACCCCCCTTTTGCCCTCAGAACAGCCTCAATTCGTCGGGGCATAGACTCTACAAGGTGTCGAAATTGTTCCACAGGGATGCTGGCCCATGTTGACTCCAATGCTTCCCACAGTTGTGTCAAGTTGGCTGGTAGTGGATCTCTACTCCGAATAGCTCGTTCCATCTCATCCTACAGGTGCTCAACTGGATTGAGATCTGGTGACTGGGCAGGCCACTGCAGTAAGCTGAATTCACTGTCATGTTCGTGGAACCATTCCTGGACAATCCTATCCTTGTGGCATGGGGCATTATCCTGCTGAAAAAATCCATTAGCAGATGGATACACTGCTGCCATGAAGGGATGCACCTGATTGGCAATGATGTTCAGATATCCTGTGGCATCCAAACGTTGCTCCACTTTTATCAAGGGGCCCAATGTGTGCCATGAAAACACACCTCACACCATCACACCACCACCACCAGCCTGCAATGTTGACATCTCTCTCATCAGTGTGAAACAGCAGGAACCAGGATTCATCAGACCAGGCAATGTTTTTCCAATCCTCCAGTGTCCAGTGTTTTCGTTCCTTAGCCCACTGCAACCGCAGTTTCTTGTTTTGCTGAAAGAAGTGGAACTCTGTTAGGTCGTCGGCTGCCATACCCAATTTGTGTCAAGGTACGACGAGTTGTGCATTCTTTTATGGGTCTTTTGGCACCAATGTTGTACTGGACTGTCAGTTGACTAACTGTAGCCCGTCTGTTGCTCTGCACAATTCATGTCAGCCTCCTTTGGCCTCTTTTATCAATGAGCCGTTTTCGACCACTGGCCTGCCGTTGGCTGGATGTCCTTTGGGTGGTGGACCATCTTTGATACACACGGGAAACTGTTGAGCGTGAAAAGCCCAGCAGCGTTGCAGTTCTTGACACACTCAAACCGGTGCGCTTGGCACCTACTACCATACCCCGTTCAAAGGCACTGTAAATCTTTTGTCTTGCCCATTTATCGTCTGAATGGCACACATACACAATCCATGTCTCAATTGTGTCAAGGCTTAAAAATTCTTCTTTAACCTGTTCATCTACACTGATTAAAGTGGATTTAACAAGTTACATCAATAAGGGATCATAGCTTTCACCTGGATTCACCTCGTCAGTCTATTTAATGGAAAGTGCAGGTGTTCCTAATGTTTTGTACACTCAGTGTATATACACCACGTTATACCCTATTCACCAATACATACACACCAACAATAACACACCACATAAAACATAAAACACAAAAACACATACAGGAGTGGGGCACCCCACCACAATAAGTCAGTATTATTTGTATATGAATGTAGGGTTGTCAGTATATGTACATAGGAACAGTGTCAGGTTTATAACAAGCTGAAAATCTGGGTAACAGTCAGCCTTTCATCTGTATAGTCATCATCAAAAATAGCTAACATGTGAATATAGTTCGCTGAAGAAAGTAGAAATGTTGACTACAATTTTTTTTTTCTAGAATGTAGAATAAATCCAATCATGTTTGCTTGCATACAAGTAATGATAATGTACAAATCTGAATATAGATAAAGTCACTGCTGGCTCACTGTAAGCCTGTGTCTGCCTGTGTCTGCCTTTGTCTGCATTTCAGTTTCATTTTTCATGTCTAAAGACGGAGACGTGAGCCTAAATGTGTACATAGTGGCAACAGAAAATATTCTGTCAGCTACACTATCAATATCAATAAATTTATACAGATTTTTTAGCTTAAGGTTCAGTTCTGTATAAACAATATTCCCAAGCTAAGTAAGTTGACAGTAAGTTGTAAATGTACTATATTTTACTGTATAAGGGCCCTTCATTCACTCACTCTTTTCAATATGCAAGACAGATAGCACAATAAATCAGGAGCACAGGATATGTAATACATTATATTTTTAAAGAGTTCAAAAAGGTTTTGGTGCCACTGTATAATAAAAACACTGCCTTTAGATCTTGCCATTCGTATGATGGAATCATATTCGCGCACAGTCCGTACAGCAGACCTTGTTTTTTAATTAATATCTACCTTTGCATACCAGCTCTGTAAGGAACACACAGTACATTGCCTGTTGGGTGTGAGGCCAACATTCCCAGGGTGGGACAAGGCAGGGCATGCACAGACAAAGTCATCTTTCAAATCATGCGTATATTCTCAAAGACAATGTGTGTCCATTATTTGCCAGGTGCTTACAGGCACAGTACCAGTCATCAATCCCATTGCTCTGCTAAAAAGAACACCCACTTACAAGGCTTTGAGTATTTTTTGTTGCTTATCTGTCAATCTGATAGTCAAACAAAGTAAAATAGCACTGGCTCAAACACATGCAAATTGGTAGCTCGCTTACTGTTGTGCTTAAAAACGCGGATTGTGGATCCCGATAGTCTTGCTCCCAGGACAAGAGAGGTATGGTTTAACTCGTCACTTAAAATGAGGCAGCCCTGGAAGAAACAGTAAAAATCATAGTAAAATCATCCTGTTTTATACATTTAGAACCTTCTAAAACATGCAAAAACAACTTTTAAATCTACATGGGACACAGCAATTTTTTATTCTGTGAAAGGCAACACTTAGTTCCAACAGTCACAGATAAAATATTCCTCCTTTCTTGTTCCCTTGTCCCCCCATGAATGAAACCAGAACCTTGGTATGCATTTTGGTACAATTTTATTTACACTTAAATGCTATGTAGTGTCAGTATTTAAGCCATGTCTACATGCACACACTCTTTATATTACATTCTGATGTATGATTTTGAAAAATATAGGCCTATTGCTCGAGTACTTGAGCATTACAATTTCCAAGTACTTGAATCCAACGCCACTGTCCTCTACATACTAGTGTACATAAACCTCCCAAACATTGCCACAAGCCCAATTTTTAAATGCCACTCCAACACACAATCAAGTAATATATTAAGTAATGAATGTAATGTTTACCTAAAGTGACCAGATTTTGAAGTCCTTAAACTGGGACAATATGGAAATATTGTGAATAACTTCCAGGCTACGGGGAAGCTCTAGAGATTTTATTTTCATGTTGGCAATGTTTGATCTTCTTATATCATATTGAAAGTGAATGCAGAGACTCATGGTGATATTCAGTGTTTACTTTAAAAAAAAAGTGAATAAATTATCTTATTGTCTTTGTAATTTCATTTCTACACAAGTATAGTTATTATTTTACACAGTAGCAATTCAGTACTATCAAATTCGGAGATTCTGTTTTATTGCTGATTACTGCTGCAAATCTAGTACCTTTTCTGCTTAAGAAATTTCATCTTCTCTAAGCTATCCTCCAGTGTCCAATCTGCAAACCAGGCCCTTCTTGTATGAAAACATTACATATCTCAATATTTCTATTTATTAAATGGCTACGTCATAGAATCTATTTTTTTCAAACTATTTAATTTCTTACCATTTAATATAACATGGTATTTGTTCTGTATATTTTATTTCTATTGCAGTTTCTGCTTGGATCATTAGTGTACCATGATTAATAGTTTTTTTTTCCATCCACTTTCTACTATTAAACTATTACTATTAAAAGGAGATGAAATGTGTTAAATATCCTATATTTTGACTGTGTGTAATAAATGAAGCCCACTAATCAGATGTTCTGAGTTTTGTTAAGAAGCTGCCCAGATCGCACAAAAGGGAATTCCCTTTAACATGCTGTAAGCTGACGGGCATCACTTAAAATGGAAAGGAATCTGTTAAAAACGTGCTAATTGTATGATGAAATTTCCTGCCTATTTCTGTTTTAAATAACTACGTATTTTACGAAGGCTAATTTCTTGCCTGGAATTAATTTTTTTGAGTCAGTATAGGCTGACATATAGATCAAGGTGTAATAAGATTAAATCGTATTCCTTTTCTGATCAAATGAAATGTTGTCATGTCTTTACTTATGAAATAAATACTATTTAATCGTCCTTAATATAAGCATAAGCATTAGCCTATGTAAAATGCGCAGATAAATTTTCAGATTGTCAGGAGACGCTTACTCATTATCATTGATTGGTAGTGAAAAACTGCAGGCAGGACATCTCATCATACGATTAACACTTTAACAGGTTCATTTCTGTTTTAAGTGATACCTGTCAGCTTAAAACATATTAAAAAGTATATTTGGGAAAAAAAGATTTGAGAAACTTAAAAGGGAAAAGTATTTTTTCGTGCCGTATTCTGTGAGATTTATATAATATAATATAAGTTATTATGATTAATGTGACAGGTTTCATCGTCTTTTGTGAGATGTAGTGACTTTATTTGTAGAGGACAAAAAGTTGTATTAAAAATATATATTTATTTTACAATTGATGGTTACTGGGATAATCTTACGATTATAACAGATTTCAAAACTGCTGCATTCATGATTCGCAAGTACTGTCCTTCTCATAGGGGATAATGTGATCGCATCCTGTTCCGCTCACTCTATGGCAAATGTTGTTATGGATATTTGCTTTTTACTGCCATCAGGAGCTCCATTCACAGTAATTTTAGATTAAACTTTAACCCTTTGCGGCCCCATGTCGGACATTGCAATTATTCCTATCCGGTCCAATGTCGGACCCTGTCCGACATCATCAAAAAGACGCAAAAAACGGGTTTCTAGTCGTTTTTTGTCCAGAAAAAGCCGAGAAAACCATTCAATGGCCGAGTGGGAGCGACAGGAGCCGAGACAAGCCAAAAAAAAAAAAAAAAGGGCGTATCTCATGAATAGTCATACTTGCCCCTTGCATCAGATAACGGCGGCCATAAGGAAACAAGCTGGCTGCTATTGCATCAGCGCTCGGAGAATATCACAGACATTTACAGAGCTTTTTTGAGATGTTATAGTAATAAAATAATGACTTCGATCGCATTATTGAGGCATTTGGTGATAAAACGAGTGATCAGGAGATGATTGATCGGTATGTACGACTATTATTATTATTATTATTATTATTTATTTCTTAGCATATGTGAAAGCTATAGCGAACAAAAGGGTGGGGCGGGGCTGGATATGCTAGTGAGTGCTTTGTTGATATGCAGGGCCTTTTAAACCCGTTTGACTGTGGAAAAAAATACTTTTAAACAGCGCGTCAAAAATGAACTGCGTGCGTGAAAATAAATTGGACCTGACGCGCCTGACACGCACTTAATAAATGGACTGCAAAGGGTTAAACTTGTGGTACGCCAGTTTTGTTTGGCATAATTTACATACCACGTTTTTTTCGTCCGGTTCCTCAAAATACTTAAACATTGCTTCGCCTTGTTTCGTTGTTTAGAGATGGTATTTTATTAAAAAATATAACAAACATCAGAAAAAACGTGTGTCATTAACTCTCTTACCACAGACTGGATACCATACCATGCCTACTACAACATGAACAAAAAGTGCGCCACTGAAGTGCCAGATCGACCGAGGATAACACCCGCCCCAGTATCAATCCTTCTGTTGCACCAATAAGAAAAACTACTTGGAGGCGATTGCCAAACCCCTTCCTTTTTATAATATCCGCCCTTACTCTGGCACCACTGCAGTCGGATACTGTACATGATAAATTACTAAAATGAATACATTAAAAAAATATGCATTTGATAAAATTTGTTACAGGACTGGTTATACATCTAGCATATTATTAAACATTTGACCGCTTCTTTATAGTTTATATGTTTAAAATTCCCATTCCTAAACCTTGGAGTTCCATATCTTTATTAGGGCAGTCCATCTACAACAATATTTTTAGTTTGCAAAAAATATAATTAAAAAAGGCATGAAAATACTTTGCTTTTGTTTTTTGAAGAATGATTGCTGTTTTGCATGTTTGTTCTATGGCCATTTTGTATACCTTTGTAAATGTTCTACTTGGGTTGGTTTTTAAGGAAGTGGACAAAAGCTTGGTAAGTTAAGGTGGGGGTCATTCAGTTTTCACAGCCAGATAATTCCCCCTTCTCTAAATGTGCGTTGCTGAGTTTCTATGTGTTTTTAAGCATAACAACAGCATGACAAAAGTATGCTTAACTCTAAATCAGCCAAAGACCGAAATGTCTTGTAACCACTTGACCGTTTATTTTTCTATACCTGCAAGTCCTAAAAAAAAAAGGCAATTTTTAAGGTGAGGTTTGAATTTATTAGCTTTATATCCTATTGTAATTGTAGTTTGAAATACAATACACAAAGTAATTACCAGTCTCAGTCAGAAAACTCATTACAATAATAAAAACAAATAAAATCATCAAATTATACCAATAAACTGGTGACACTGTTTCAGTTTTTTCTTTCTTGTGCTCACAGTATCTTTGGTTGGTGTCAAAGCTTAAAACTACATTTTAAGTATGAATAGCCCTTACCTTGCCAACTAGTGCTGGAATGTTCATGGAGTTGGTAGCAAAGCCCATTCCAAATGTCATAGAATCTTCTACTCCCAGAAACGTTGCCACCAGGTCTTCCAGTTCATTGTGGATGTCAAGGTTGCCTGTAAAGAATTGAGAATTGGAAGCCTTAGTTTTCAAAACATCCTGCCAAACACTTTCAGTGCCAATAACAGGAAACCTGGTCATGGCAACATGAGGCAACATTCATTGTCCTGCCTTATATTGTTAAAATTAAATGTCAAATCAGTATTACTGTAGATAAACATTGACTTATGGTATCATGATGGTATAACGAATTGATGGAAACTCAATATATTACCAAGACTGCAGCCACACCTGTTGGGTATTGCTTCTAATATCCTTGGCCAAATATACTCCACATTTACAGTAATGTTTTTACATTTTAAAACAAATGCGTGACATAATAATCTCTCCAATTTCATTTTTTAATCTTTCTGTAAGAGATTCTTTACCCACAGTCCATCCCAATTGTGTTTATTCATGGACATCTTGCATGTAAGTGCAGTCAAACCTTACGAGGGAGCTCATTGCACAACCTTTCATTTAAATAGACACCCAAAGCAACCACTACTTCAGTTAGAAAATGATTCATAATCAAGATTAACAAGTAGTTCAGCTAACACACATGACTCGTTGTGGTTGTAAGACATTGTTACATTGGTTGAGATTCTGAATAGGGTGGAGGAGGCCTTTCTAAAAGCAGGAGAGGAGTATTGTGCAATCCCAAAATGTTTTAAATGTGTGAAGTCAGAGCTTATGAAAGGTAGGGAGCAAAGGCAATGGCTGCAGACAGAGCCCTGGTGCAGGAGGACACCACGAGAGGTTCCCCTCAGTTACAGTATGGGCCTCTCTCTTGAAGAGACTAGGGGGCTAGGTTAAGACTATTCAATTCACTTGTGACTTTTTGAAACCAGACCTGAAGGCAGATTTTTGTGAGGGATTAATATATACAGGATTTGGCCAAAAAACACTTAAAGACCAGTGATATGTAGCCCATACATTTGTATACATTGGGTGTCCCCCAGTAATGTGTTATGCAAATGGAATACCACACATGTATTATGTTATTCTGAGATTACCCAGCACAAAACTGGTTAATGCTACCTACTTCTAGAATTATTGAGATAATCCTATAATTAACATAGTTCTACTGGACCATTACCAATTAAAAAAGCGGCAGCTCCCAGTTTTAGTCTTAATAGACAAGCCAGACTTTGAATGTGGGCTGATAGTAGGCCGTTGTTGGAAGATGCTTCCATATCTTAGACTGCATAAAGTGGATTGTCTTCACTCTGCTGGAACAAACTACAGAAGTCCAGCTCCAAAACCCTGATTGAATTAGAGGAGTAAATCAAGAAAAATTCAAACAAATTCATCCGGTCTAATCAGTGTCACCCTGGCTGTCTGTGGTGGCCGTGCGCATTTAACTTGCATGCATGCAGTTGTTAACAAATCCAACGCCAATTAAAACTTAGCTCTGCTCTGCCTAATCAGCTGTTGTATCCTTACATCAAGCTCTGCATCTGTTTAGCAATCTGGAAAAGTGAGATTCGCCAAGTTCAACGCTAGATCTCTTAGCACATGTTGTATAAAACTGATTACTGTATAAAGGTTTTAAGAAAGAAAAACAGTCAAAGTAATTAAATGTTGAATAGCTGTTGCTCATCAAGTGATTTACTTGACTGGTTAAGTGTTACCAAAGGTATTGAAACAATAAGGTAAATAACGAGTTTGTTTGGCCGAGGATACCAAATTCAAGCTGTGATTACCAACTCAGTTTTAAATACCACAGCTTGTCCTATTTACACTTTATATAGGCTAAACATAACACAGACACCCTTTGCAGCAGGAACTGTCTACATTTGTGTGGTGATAATTCAGAATTAGACAAAAGTACACATGGCTAAATATACCACAAATGGAAAAGTTATTCAAGAATCTGAAGGTCAATATCCTTATAAAAGTAAAAGCATAGCAAGTGCAATAAAGCATTGGAAGCTTTGTAAAACCAATAGAGACATTTTAATTTAAGCAACACACCAGGGTAAAATATGGTAAATGCACAAAATAAGACAAACTGCACAATTTACTGTGGAAAATGTTCCAAAGGGTAATTGATCTAAGTTTTAACAGTAACTTCTTGTCATTAAAGTCATTGAAAATAGTCAACAGTGAGGTGCTGATAAAAAAAAAAAAAAAAGAGCCAAGCAAAATGTTTTTTTTTTTTTTTACTTCATAATTAATATAACATGTGACAAGCTGGCTTTAGTGGTTATGTCAGAGCAGAAAGGAGTACACAGACAGACAGAGGTTGCAGTGAATCTGAGACGCTGCGGCGCTCAGCGTTTTATGAACACACAGAAAATAAAAAAGGATGAACAAAACAGAAGACAGGACACGGCACTTTACGCCAAAATAAATAGACAAACAAAACGGACTAACACTTAACAAACGGTGGACGGACAGACACACAAACACAGTGAGTCTAAATAAACAAACAAGTACCGTGCTGGTCCTACCAGCACGCAATAGCAATTGTTATATCTTTAGCTTTACTTTACTTTCCTCCTCTCTCCCATTCTCTACTCACCGAACACCCAACCCCGAGTGAGTAAAACGTGCATCTATATATACTGTTGTGCCGGGATTCAATTCCTAATTAATTATTCACTTGAATCCCAGCACGTGAATTAATTATGTGCAACCCCGTGCTCACATATTAAATACTTTAAATGCACTTGAAGTGAAGTGCAATCCCTGTGTCTAAATACAATTAACATTTTAAATACTCGTGCTCATTGCCCACATTATATCCCGTGTACCAACTACAATACACCAACATTAACACACGTAACATACCACATAAAACACAAAAATACACACAGGGGCAGGGCACATTGCCACAAACACAAAAAGACAACTTTTCCAAATGTCAAACCTGATAATGAAGTAATTCGTCTTGTCACATCTAATCCAGACACACTGTGTACAAAAAACCTTTATTCTACTGCTGCACCTCTGTGGTTTGCCAAGTTACATGTGCTCAGTTTGATATGCCCCATGTAAACAAATGAGTACCATCAACCACTCCAAACCTGCAGCTTTCCCTGCGACTCACTGAATGTTCTCATTTTGATGGTTTTAATACTGAATCTGCTGCGGTATGTCATAATGCCAGAATTTCAAAGCTTTAACTGATACAGTTTCATGAATATCAATCAATATTTTATTCTTAAACTCTCTCAAAGTTAAAGCTTATAGTCACTTACAAGACCTTGTTTGTTTCCATACCCATTGTACATTTCTGCATATATGTGGTTGTGTGTGTATAATTATATATACACTCAAGCACAGTACAGGCCAGTTTTCTATTGTTAACATTAAATGTTACTTCTTATAATTATAACCAACTGCTATATCCAATGGAATTTCTTAATTTGCCAGACAGACATACAGTGGTAAATACTGCAGGTCTACCAAAATGATGTTATCCTAAGGATAAATAAATACAATTTAAAAAAATAAAGAAAAAAAGAATTGAGCAATTGAGACTGTTACCACTATTCATTTTATGATTCAGATAACACATGGGGACATCGGCGCATAGTTTGATTCTTCATATAAGTTCCCTTGTAACACAACATTCAAAATGCTCTTTATTTAAACAATCTTATCTCACACATATGAAGCACAAGGTCCACTGTCCACTGACAGCATAAAATCTTAACCTTCATATCTCTCAGTACCAGGATCTCTCAGCACCATTACAATTTAAATCACTTCAGTTTAGTTAATTATTCACTGGGGTTCTGTTTATTAATAACCGATGACAATTTCGAACGTGAATGAGTTTGGCATTCAGTAAACTCTGACACACCCAAAGTGTGAATTTTTTAACACCCCCCACCCACCCCCCAAAAAAGAAGAAGTACTACCTTTTAACCACTTCAAATTCAGATGTAAAAATGAAACCCCTTCCCAGGTACCAGATTTTGAAAATAATAATAATGTTTTCAAACCTGTAATTGCTATAAAATGTTAACATATGATAAATAAAACACAAATAAATGACTTAAACTGTGTTTTTCATTAACCCTTTATGCTGCTGTGTACTACATACCCATATTCAATATAGAGATAAAAACGTTTTTTTATTATTTTTTTTTAACAATGAAAACAAAAACACTAATAGAGATAATAACAATAATAATCAGTAAACAGTAATTATCATATAAAAATCAAACAACATCAAAACGTGTGCCAGTATCGACTTGCTCGGTGCCATTTATTGAAATGTTCAATACAACAGAACCCGGGGTTGCCTTCGCAACCACTGCACATTTTTCTTTTGTCTTTTCTTTTGTTTTAATTTTCTTATCAGACCCAGTACCTTTTTTACGGTGTCTGCTTCGCTTGTCACAAATGTGTGTACACAGCTACTTTGCGCAGGCATTGTGATGTATCTGGCTTGTGCATTGCCTGTACCCAGTGCTGTGTTTTGATAGTATTTCGTCACAGCACTGCCATTTCAAACAAAACAGCTTCCTGTTTGCAGCTGGCTTATCTGTAAAGTAGCTGCATGCTCTTCTGTTTGTACAGTTTGTATTGTTCTTGGCTCCAATCCTCTTCATCATAATCGCTGAGTGATAAGTTAGCATCACTGTCGCTGGTATCGAAATCCTCCGAACCATTGTCACTCCCATTGCTCGTTATAGAAAGACCACATACGTTGCCATGTTTAGCTTTTGCAAAAAACTATATCAAACTATAACTAAACAAGTAAAACTAATAATAAATCAAAAATAATAATTTAAAACACTATATATATATATATATATATATATATATATATATATATATATATACATACACACACACAGTGCCTTGCAAAAGTATTCAGACCCCTGACCAATTCTCTCACATTACTGAATTACAAATGGTACATTGAAATTTCGTTCTGTTTGATATTTTAAAACACTGAAACTCAAAATCAATTATTGTAAGGTGACACTGGTTTTATGTTGGGAAATATTTTTAAGAAAAATCAAAAACTAAAATATCTTGCTTGCATAAGTATTCAACCCCTGTGCTGTGGAAGCTCCCAGTTTACACCGATGAAAGAAATTGCCCTAACGAGGACACAATTACCTTACCATTGGCCTCCACCTGTGAACCATTAAAGTTGCTGTCACATTTTCTGGATAAAAACCCCACTGCTGAAGGATCATTGGTCAGGCTGTGAATCTGAAGGAAAATGAAGACCAAAGAGCATTCTACAGAAGTTAGAGATAAAGTAATACAAATGCATAGATTAGGGAAAGGGTACAAAATAATATCCAAGTGTTTGGATATCCCAGTGAGCACAGTTGGATCAATAATCAGAACGTGGAAGCTGCATCACACCACCCAGGCACTGCCAAGAAAAGGCCTTCCCTCAAAACTCAGCGCTCAAACAAGAAGGAGACTTGTGAGAGAAGCCACAGAGAGGCCAACAATCACTTTGAAGGAGCTACAGAGTTCAGTGGCTGGGAGTGGAGTAATGGTGCACCAGTCAACCATATCAAGAGCTCTGCATAACACTGGCCTGTATGGGAGGGTGGCAAGAAAGAAGCCGTTACTCAAAAAGTACCATCTGAAAGCACGTCTGGAGTTTGCCAGAAAGCATGATAGTGACCCAGCTGCGATGTGGGAAAAGGTTTTGTGGCGCAAACCTAACACTGCCCATGCCTCAAGACACATCATCCCTACAGTGAAGTATGGTGGTGGCAGCATCATGCTGTGGGGATGCTTCTCATCAGCAGGGACTGGGCAGCTTGTTAAAATTGAAGGAAGAATGGATGGAGCAAAATACAGGGAAATACTGCAAGAGAACCTGCTTCAGTCCACGAAAAAACTGAAGTTTGGGAGGAAATTCACCTTTCAGAAGGACAATGCACAAGGCCAAAGCAACATTGGAGCGGCTCAAGAACAAAAAGGTGAATGTCCTACAGTGGCCCAGTCAAAGTCCTGATCTCAATCCCATTGAGAATCTGTGGCACTATTTGAAAATTGCGGTCCACAAGCGTCGTCCAACCAACCTGAACAACCTGGAGCAAATCTGCCAAGAAGAATGGGCCAAAATCACTCCGACACTGTGTGCAAAGCTGGTACATACTTACCCCAAAAGACTTAAAGCTGTTATTGCAGCGAAAGGTGGCTCTACCAAATATTAATGTGTGGGGGTTGAATACTTATGCAAGCAAGATATTTCAGTTTTTTATTTTTCTTAAAAATATTTCCCAACATAAAACCAATGTCACCTTACAATAATTGATTTTGAGTTTCAGTGTTTTAAAATAAAATATCAAACAGAACAAAATTTCAATGTACCATTTGTAATTCAGTAATATGAGAGAATTGGTCAGGGGTCTGAATACTTTTGCAAGGCACTGTATATACTTGTAAAAGCTGAATGGCTTCCTGCAATATATCTCAGCCTTCTAAACACCCACAGCTACAGACTGGAATTGCTACATGACACACAATTGGATAAAAATGTCACCTGACCCTCCCCCAACTTTCACTGCACATTCCACAGTACTAGCACTGCTTTAGAGAATGAAACCTGAAACGTTAGACTGAGAAACCCATCATAGAATACAATGGGAAACTTGACGAATGCAGGTACGGCATGGTACTGTAAGTGGGTTTTCAATTGACATACGTGCGTACGTCATGGTGTTGAAGTGGTTAAAAGGAAAGTCATTCCTAATCAGCATGGATGCCAAACTGCTTACTCCAGTCTAACAAGATATGTATTGCATTTAGACCTGGCAACCAACCCACTATCAGGACAACAAAATGCTGCACCTCATAGGACTATCCTGGTGGTCAAATTCAAACTCTAAATATATTGATCATTAATTAAATTCCTTCCCAGATCACCTCTTGACTCGCCATTAAATCAATTACAAAATGTCTTGGTGCCGGATAGCTGTTTGTACTTCAATATTAAGTTGATAAATTATACCAATGCATTCTAGCACATATACAGATTTGAAAGATTAATTAGAGTAAATGTAATAGAACAACAGCAAAGCACTGTAGGGGGAGGTCATGACATAAGCACACCCAAGTGGGATTTGATGAGACTCTTGCCACTGCTTTATATTTAGGGCTACTGATTTTCGGTTTTAACCGATAAATCCCGATACAAAAAAATGAAAATTGGTGGATAGCCAATAAACACCGGAAAGCACCGGAAAAACTGTGGAAATGGTTAATCAATTCACGTTGACCCTATTCCCATACAAAAATAAAACCTACAACAAAAATAATAATAAATACATTTCCCAGTGCTGCTGGGCAATGTCCCGCCTACCTGACTTGCATCTATCATTGATTTGTTCTCAATACTTTAAACCCGCCCCATCTACTGAGTGACAGCACATTCCTACATTTCTATTGGAGACTCCGCTTGCGAGATTTAAAATGAGATTACAATCAGGATGGAGGCTTGTTAGCGGGATTTCAAGCTGTTTTACAGTTAAGATACAGAGGATTTAAAACAGAATTGTGGCGAAATGTACAAAAATGCCTACACACAAAAACCCCAGAAGAATGTGCCTGTGACCATAGGGATTTCGTTGTGGAAGACAGCAATGGAAAGAAGGTACAACTTAAGTGTGCAAGTACTGTCGAGTTACTATACATATTTTGACACAAAAAAAAAAACGCTCACGCATTTTGAAAAGTAACCGAAAACACTAATTTCATACAGTATATCAAAAACGAAAGCCCCGAAAAAAAATGATTTACATAAAACTCGAAAACAGCTAAAAGTAAGCACCGAAAAATACAATTAATAAAACCTGAAAAACAGAAGCCTTATTTATAATGTAACCCTGGGCTGTGGTTACAGTATACCATGGTATTCAACACCCCCAAGTGCATTATTGCTTAAGTATACATGCTCAACCTTTTAATGAATAAAGACTATGTTCTTTTGCCAAAGGCTTCCCCCACATGGAAAAAAAAGAGTTTAATTGCTAACACTGTATTTGTGCCTGAACATTTGTAGTCTGTTCATGAGATGAACTGCCATATACCTCAGCACAACACAACAAAATAAGAACAAACTTTCACCCAAATCCTTGTTTATACAGCAGTCAAACCTGTTGATTTGCTGTCATTAACAAGAGTCTGGCAGGATTTACTTTATTTTAACCCTTATCCCTAGTATATGTCCTTGGTGTAGGTATGAGAGAATGTAGAAATGTGATCTTCTCCCTGAATTTCATAATATTTGGGGATTTCTGCTTTCCTATTTTGAAAAACTGTGTCGAAAGAGAGGCTGTGGGCATCATTTTTTAAATACTTGGGATGGCTTTGTGGATTAAGTCATATTTCTTTGTAAACAATCAATTGCAATACTATGAAAACGCTTTAGGTATGTGACACATTATTAATTGGATTCTCCCTTGCACAGGAAGTGGGGTTAATTTATTTTTTGGTATTATATGTTTTTTAATTCAAAATAACGTTTGAACACCATTACAATACCCTGACATAATCTTAGTAGAACTGTTTAATTTAACATACCACACAGCACTGTCAGCACAATGACAACTACCTGAATGTGGAAGAAATAATGCACACTGGCCCCTGTGCCTTTGTTTCTTTATTTGCGTTATTCTTTATGTGTTAATAAACGTGCGCATTAGTGCTTTCAAGGCAGCTTTCCTGATTTCGAGTCTCATTCTTGAGGCTATCCTGTCACATGTGGTGTCAGGGTGGGATAGTGCTCCCAGGAGACTCAGAATCTAGAAAGCTGCAGTAAAAGTTGTGTTTGATCTCCTTGTCTGTTTGATCTTGGCTGCCTTCAACCCCATATGAAACCATGGCAACTCTTACCCACTCAATGAAACCCACTTACCCATTTCCTGCCGGGTGCTGCAGACTCCGACGCCATACTGTCTTGTTGTGTCTGCCACAGTCGTCAAGAAGTTGGCGTTGTTTTCTGCGAAGCCCAGGTAGTTGTACGAACCCATATTAATTACATTTTTGATAGTTTTTCCAGTGTTTCTGAAAGAAAAAGTACATTAAAATCTAATCATCCTTTCATTATGATACAGCTACCAGTGAGGAAATTGATCATCTACCTAGTTTGTCAGTACTGTTTCAATACCTGCTAGAGAATAATCTATATGTTTAATTTAATTTGGCTATAAATAATGGTTCTGCAGATTTACTGCTACTCTGTTTTAATACTTATTACCTATAATAAACAGAGTACATTTTTACTTTGTAGGAAAGATTATCAAACCTTTTGCTCATTAGTAGTCCAGTTGTTTTTTTAATGGGTTTTTGTAATTGTGCCAATAACAATTTGGCGCAAAATCTGGAATCTATTTCAAATGGTGTCAAATATATTAATATATGTCCACTTTATAAATTATTTTTCAGTAGAAGACAATTATTAAATTGGGTAATCCTAAGATTTTTTCTGTAAACATATTTCTCGGTGCCATTTATTTTTGTTTAAGTGAGTTGATTAGATAACTTGTACAGTACACATTTCCAATTTAGGGAAATAATCCTCATTGTATGATTTTTCAAGGACAAAATCTGTCATATTTATTGTTTTGAAGGTTTAAAAAGGGAAAAAAAGTATTAAATCAGAAGACAAACATTTCATAATAGTAAACTTACTTCAGATGCCACTCATTCTATGAACAACTGTCTTTTCCGTTGATTTCCATTCCTCAACAGAGAATTAGTGGTTGATATCAGGAGAAGTTACCGATTACAGTGCATCAAAACCAATACAGCTAATTTTGACAATATTTTAATGATTGTTTAGTTTCTGTGACGAGACTGCTTTCTAACAGAATGCTAGTGGACTGAGTCAGAGTGGATGGAATGCATGCGTGTTGAATGAAAAGCAGATACTGAGTACCGGTGAGGACCTATGAATATGTAACTTCATATTTTGTTAACCACTCATACCAAAGATCAAAAGTGTGTTTTACTTGGTTTGCCTGAAGTATTGGATGCTCAAGATCAGATGCCAAAAAATGAAAATATCTTCATATGCAGACTAGAGTACCTGAAAGTCCAGTTGTAGTCGTCAGAAACACGTTCCACCAGATCAAACTGTGGGCCTGGAAGACTGCAGATTGGCCGGTTCCAGTTATCTCGCACCCTCATGTACAGATTCCTTGTGTAAAAGTTCTCAAAATCTTGGTAAAGTGGTACAAAATCCTATTATTCAGGGAAAGAGGTTAATAGATTATTAGCATTCTTGATATCTTCCACTTTCTCTTCTTGATTCTCCAACATTTCAAATAATTTTGCACCAAGGGATTCAAAGGCCAAACTTGGTAAAACAACAGCAAAATAGGAAACAACAAAGCCTTGAAATGAAGTGCCTTTTCATGACGAATAAAGTTTAGGATTGGGATGTTAATTACATACAAATTAAATAATGAATGAACAAAATAAGTTTCAAATATACTGCATCACACTGGCCAGTTTCAAAAGGTTATTTTTCAAGCTGTATCCAACAGAACATTGTGGCCATAGTTACACAGGATGAAAAGAACCAAAGTTCAAACACAACACATTAGCTACGCCAACAGAAAGCTTTGTAGAAAAAAAAGCTTTGTACTTTCTATTTGAGAACTCCGCTTATAAAAAATATAAACAAAAGAATGACTGCCAACATACCTTTTGTTCCTCCCTTTCTTGCGCAAGGTTACATTTTTCTAGGCCACAGGCCCTCAGAAAGTCCCTGAAGTACCCAAACAGTGTAACGACTCCGAATCCCACATATGTTAGAACGGCAACATACAGCGGAGCCTGGTCAAAGGATTCTTTAAATGGACGTTTGTCTAAGCCTCCATTTGCTTTGCCGTTGTGCTGTAAAAGTGAAAAATGTGTTACTACGAGTATTACACAGATCATATATGAGACTGTGAGCCTCATTCACGAAAGGGCACTAAACATTATGGTGCACCATAATTGCAATTGGTGTGCACGTTCATGATTTCCGTATTTACTATTGCAATTTTATTCACTATCGCGCAAAATAGTGGGCATATTATGGCGCACACTGATTTTATTGTGCCATACTATGGTAATGCGAATGAATATGTGATTTGAATGGTAATGCATGATAATGTATTCAAATGAGGCATCCTGCTCTGAATAATGAGATGAGTTTTATTCACACTGTATTTACTAAAGGCCGATAGTCGTAGTGTGCACCTTAAAGTGAGCGATAATTAGTTTGTTTGGAAACCAGGCTTTAACCACCGATAGGCACACTATTTAAATCTATTTTTCTGGGCTGAAATCTACCTGGCATCATGGAGGCATTACTTGCATTAAAGTTTTCCTATTGAGCAGTGAAAATTACCTGTAAATAAGGTTATATTAAGTGTGAATAAACGTGAATTCTTAGATTTTATTTTATAGTTTATTACACTGGTACACGTAATAGAGTAGTTAAATAAAACACTGGACCAAACAAGGTATTATAATTTCAAACAACCTCCTCCACTAGAATATCTAACTTTTGGTTTGCGTTGCCTCTGCCTGTCTGCTGCAGAGGGCTGCATCGCTCACCTTTCACAATAAGCTACTGACCAAAAGATATGCCTGGACTGCTGGGGCTTTTTATATCACGGTGGTCACGGGTAAGTCTTGGACATTATCGTGCACATTAAATGATAAATTATAAGTAAATGGGGCAGTAAATTTAGATTTATGGTGCACGTTAGGCTCACTTAATGTGCATGTTACAGCTACATTTAGTGCCCTTTCGTAAATTAGGCCCTGTATCCAGCATTTGTTAAATATCCACATGCATGTACACAGGCCTTCAGCATGTATTGTGAAAGATTAATACACACTAAATAACTGGAGGTGGGGCAGTGATACCTCCAAATATTTGATCCAGGAATTCAAAATTTTGGAATGTAGGAAAATTCTTTCACAAACATTTCAACAGGAAGACACTGATAAAGAAATTCTTATTGAAACATTTGTTAAATAATTGTATTTGTTTTTTTATTAGAATTTAGGAAGAAGGAAAAAAACCTCTCTCCCTGACTCACTACACATTTTCCTGAATAGATAATCGTCATGCAAAATATTTTATATCACAATATCGCAAGTGCAGTGGTACCCCAAATAGTATTCATTTATCACCAAAACAAAATGACTAGGTGGAACATTTGTTCTTCAAAATGGCAGACTGCACTTAAAACCTATACATTTGCATTGCAAACATGCCTGATATGTAGTAGCCATCACATGCAGTTTGAAAGCTATATAGAGACCAAGTATTTCTAAAGTACAAGTGAGTGCTAGGTACTCTAGGTTGATCCACTACCTTACCTGTAAAAGGGCTGATTCCTCACTGCACAAAATAAAGTAACCCTTTTGTTGTAAGTATTACATATAGTATATTTTGTAGTGGTGGGCAACGATATGAAAATTGTATATTGATATTGTGCACGTATTTCGATAGATAGTATGGAAGTCTTGCCAAACACAGAAAAATATAATAACACAATTGACGTTAACAGATATTTACATATGAAAAGCAATAACTTACTCTGACTTAGTGGTGCTTTGCTTCACAATATCCATGGAGAAAAACAAGGTCTTGTTATATTGTTTTACTATTCCATCATCAGCCACCTCAAAACCGAAATATTTCTATACTTCACTGCACACAGACTTTCTAGCCAATCTGGAAGCAATTGAATCTTTAGCTGCTCTGTGTGTAAAAGCTGACTCACAATGCCTCCGAAAGTATGAAGTACGGTGTCATGCCACATTTTGCAATATTTTGAGATGCATTTTTATGTTTAAAAGTACATCTAACTTATAATACCGAAAGTTCACATTTTAAAAATACATGACGCATGTGCATATCAAAAAAGAATGCAAAATGGATGGCTAATAGTGCTTAATGCAGCATGCAAATAGTGTTTGGTACCTAAATGCCAATCAATGGAATAAAATGGTTAAATAAATTTAGTGTGTGGTGTTCGTATACAAGACTGACAATGATTGATATGCACCGGGTTTGATGTATCTTAATATAAAATAAACTTAATTATACTGCGTTTGTATTGTAGCAGTATTATCAATACAAAGTATGTGTGACTGTACAGGAATTTGTTTTTTAATCCCACGATATCGCGATATGGAAATTATTATCGATATCGAACAAAGTTATACTGTAGGCGTTCATTGACCTCGCCCCGCCTTTTTAACGTTGCAGGTCTCCTTCCTGTTCAGGTATTTTAGAAATGTATCAATACAAAGCCTTTAGGCTTGTCCAAGCCTTAACCTTAACAATGATCTACAGTCTATTATCTATTATTTGGAAACAAAAAGTGCAAAACATAATCTGATAATAGAAATTTTAATTTGACTTCACCTGTACTTTTCATGTTTGTAGCCTACGAGTGTAACTTAAGCCTGATTCGACCACGCCAGTGTTATGTTGGAATTGATACAGCATTTCCGGGGTATTCGCCTCAAAGCAACACCAGACTACAATAAACCATAATATAATATTAAAATTGCTACGATCTGTCCCAAGATTCTATAGTTCAGTAAAACGCAATGATTGGACATCGCAGAAAATACAAACCATAATTGGAGTACAACTGCAAAGGGGCAGATCTTGAAAAGGCAACTTAAAAAAAATTAATTAATTGTTTATAGAAGTTCAGTGTTTTATTTCTAGGTGGTTTTCTTGAAACACTTCTGAAGGTTCAACACTGCATAATAAATCAGACCTCTTGCATCTTACTCCACTTGTATTGGTATCCCTCAGTGCTCTCTATCCAGGTCAATGTCCAATTTGAAAGACATATTGAAAGCAACTGGATGTCACACAGTTTACAGGAAGTCTAAATTGCATAGCATGTGTTAATTAGAGTTCTAACTAGAAAATACACTACCAGTACAGCAAAGAAAAAATAGGGGATTCTAAAGGCCTGGTCACAAGCGCGACTTTTGTCGACAGCAACAAAGGGACGACAGCTGTTACCGGCTTCAGGACAATGTTCTATTTTTCAGGCGACACGAGGGCAACATTTTCAATACTAGCCAATCATATTTGATAGTAGTGTCACATGATAATAAAATGGTGATGTTGATTGGTTTGAAAAATAATTACATTAATGTTATATTAATAAATAAAAAAAAGGTTCCTGTGGAGGCCATATTGCGTTTTCTTTATTTACATTATTTTTTTTACAATAAATGAAAACAAAAGACAAAAGATAAATTTTGCTGACAAGATAAAAAATGAAAAGGATGTAACGGTTGCGTTTTTTGTAACAGTTTACAAAAACAAAATGACTACTTGTTCCCACATTGTAGAAAAAAAATGTCATAAGGCTTGTTTTTTGTGCAAGTTTAAAAACAAGTGATACAATATTTCATAACTCAGGGTCGAACCCCAAACTTTTTTTTTTCTACTTCCTTATCTAACATTGCTGTTAAAGCAGCGGCAGGAGCTGTTCTTTGCAGCATGTTTACGTCTCGTGACAAAAACGTGCATTATATTTGGTTTGCATTACATTTACATTACTGAATGCTTGTCTCTTGTGTGACCACCGCTAAATGCAAGGCAACACGCAGGCAACAAATGTGTTCCTCTTGTTGCCGTCAACAAAAGTCGCCTGTGTGACCAGGCCTTAACAGTTAAGGGCCAGCATAAGTATAGTGTAAGTAAAACCTGTTTTAAAAATAAAAACCTCAAACTCTTGTCAACTTAAGGCACTGAAAAGTCTGAAGAGTCTTTAGACTATACTAGGGCAACATCTGAACTACATTAAGGTAAACTTACTGCTGGGCACCAAAGTGTACTACTAAGATGCCTGTAGCAGTACAGCAATACAGTATGCATTTGTCAAAAATCTGCTTTTCCACATAATGAAATCAAAATTTTTTACACTTAATTTGGATTGGATATGATTTATCACTCAATTGATGTTTTGTTCTATTTCAGTTGGTGTAAGGCAGTGGTGAGCAAAGTGTGGGGGGCGCGGAGGAAAAAAACAACAACATTTTTTAAAGGAAAGAAATTTTTATTTAAATACATAATTGACAGCTAATTAGTCCAAGTTTTTACCTTTCAAATGATCAGTTGACGATCACTCTAGGAATTGCAGTTGTATGTATGTTTAGCATAGGAGGCTGTGTGGTCCATTGGTTAAAGAAAAGGGCTTGTAACCAGGAGGTCCCCGGTTCAAATCCCACCTCAGCCACTGACTCCTTGTGTAACCCTGAGCAAGTCACTTAACCTCCTTGTGCTCCGTCTTTCAGGTGAGACGTAATTGTAAGTAACTCTGCAGCTGATGCATAGTTCACACACCCTAGTCTCTGTAAGTCGCCTTGGATAAAGGCGTCTGCTAAATAAACAAATAATAATGTTTAAAGTGGCGAGTGTCATTGAAACTGCAGTGAACAGAGCCGAAATGGCGGCTTCCATGTATGGGACGACAATTGTGAAAAAAAGCACTGTTTTAATAGGTGTTTTTGTCCCCCGTATTTAATGTAAATAGCATATTTCTTCCTAGATTTAACCAAAAAAAGTCCAAATTTAGCTAAATACATAAATGTTAACAAACACATTCTTAAAAGCCAGAGTGTAAGCGCAGCTCTGGAGCATACAATGCCAAATCAAACATGTCAATGGGCGTGGGCTTGCATGTTAACCCTTTGATGCCTAGGTAGAATGACCATATTTGGGCTTGAATATGACCACTTTGTGTTTAGCACTTACAAACTTACATCAGAAATTAAAACCCAATATATCTATAAAAAGGCCTTTAGTAGCTGTTTCCAATGATATAGTGTATTTTACTGCAGAATGTATTATATGTTAATACATATATATAAAAAAAATATGAGATGCTGGTACAGTAGTAGTTTTGTCTCTCTCTATGTATCTATTTAGACTAAAGTAATCTCCTGCAAGCACGCACGCACACACACACACACACGGAGGATAAATAAACCCAAAAACATTCAACACGCTTTTTTAACCCTTTGCGGTCCTATGTCGGACCAGGTCCGACATTACAATTTTCCCTTTCCAGTCCGACATCATCAAAAAGACGTAAAACACAGGTCTCTAGTCGTTTTTTCTCTGGAAAAAGCCGAGAAAACCATTCAATGGCCGAGTGAGACCGATAGGATCCGAGAGAAGCTGGAAAAAAAATATATATATATAAAAAGGGGCGTATCTCATGAATACAGACAGCCCCAGCACCACAGAGATAACACGGACATAAACAAACAAGATAGCTGCTTCTGCATCCACGCTCAAAGAATATCATCTGCAGAGCTTTTTGAGATGTTATAGTCATAAAATAATGACTTGGATCACATTATTGAGGAGTTTGGTGATAAAACGAGTGATCAGGAGATGATTTATCGGTATGCACGATTATGAACAAGTATGTGAAAAATATAGTGAACAAGGGGTGGGGCGGGGCTGGAGATGGAGTACTGAGTGTCCTGTTGATATGCAGTGCCTTTTAAACCTGTTTTACTGTGAACAAAATACTTTTAAACAGCGCGTCTAAAATAAACTGCGTGTGTGAAAATAAATTGGACGCGCTGAATAAATGGACCGCAAAGGGTTAAAAAGTAGAATAAAGTAAAAAAATAAATAAATACAGAACACGACAGCTAGTTAGTCCAAGTACTCACCTTTCAAATGACCATGGCATGATTCTTCAATAAACTCACTGTAAAATGGTAGAGCCTGATATGATACGTCCCACCCATCCTAGCCCTAAACCAATTATGTGGAGACATGGCCCGTAGTCATGGCTATGACCCACGCAAAAAAAAAAAGATTGGTGATTGGACGGCTGAGATATGACATGAAAGGTCATCGATACTATATATATCGATTTTAGAGCGCTCCGGCAGCTAAAGGATAAAAACTTCAAAATATGCGCTGGTAGACACGTTTCCTGTGCATCACTTTGTTGACGTGTATCATCAAAACTTACACATAGGGATACAGTTTTTTTTCCTAGTACCTAGCCTTCTTCAATGACAAGGCTCAGAAACACTGATTTGTTTGCCCCATGGCTTATTTTTGCCGTGACACATCTCGGAAGAGAGAGCGCGTCATCTGTCTTTAAGCACCGAAATTAGAATGGCTTGGTGCCAAAGGGTTAAAGGCTTATGCACACCAGATGCGAGTGAATGAAAAATAATTAAAACTATTTATTTAAATGTAATGCACACCACAAGCGAAGTGAGCAGCACAAATGAAGCGAGCAAATATAGAAATAAATGTGTTATTATGGCCTTCAAGCCAGTAATCTGTGACACCTGCATGGGAAATCCGAGAAAAAGTGTGTGTAAAGTGCTGCAAGATCCAGGACTTGCTTCAACGAGTAAGTATGCTAGAAACAGAGCTGCACGAAATAACAGATCAACAGGAGTTTGCACACCCGAAATTCTTGGAAGTTTGCACCCCTAACAGACAGAAATTTGACCCACTTCAAAATTTAGATGATCAAAACCAGCATCAAGATAACAACATCCAGGACCCCATAAAAGATGCTGGCCAGGCAGCAAAAAGAACAGAGGTCATGATTTGTCAGGGACTCCATATTGAGAAACACAGAAAGTTCAGTGCGCAGTCTGGACTCTCTTACAACAACAATGTGCTGTCTTCCAGGAGCCGTTGTCACACACATCACTGAGAACGTGGACAGAATCCTAGAACGAACAGGAGATGACCCGGTTGTAGTCGTCCACATCGGTACAAACAACATTGGAAGAGACAGGCCAAGATCACTGCAAAACAAATTCAGAAAGCTAGGAAGGAAATTAAAAGAGAAGACCAAAACTGTGGTATTTCCTGGGATACTGCCGGCACCTTGCAAAGGAGCATACGGACAGTTGGAAATAAATAATCTAAATGCATGGCTGAAATCGTGGTTCACACGGGAAGGCTTCACCTTCCTTGAACATTGGACCACATTCTACAAAAAGGACTATCTATATAGGCAGGACAGACTGCACTTAAATAAAAAAGAAACCAATCTAATTGGGGGAAAGGATCCTTGAGGAGGTTCAGAAGAATTTAAACTAGAAAGGAAGGGGAGAGAAATCAACAAAAAAACAGAAGGGAGACTACATCAAAACAAGGGCAACAACTCGGGTAAGATAGCCATTAAATGTATTTATCTAAATGCTAGAAGTCTCAAAAACAAAATGTTAGAATTTGAAGCAACTGCACTAACAAGGTGTTACAGAAACTTGGTTATCTGAGAGTGATGGAGACAAACTTAATATTAGTGGGTATACATTGTATAGGAAAGACAGGCAGGACAGAAAAGGCAGAGAGGTAGCACTATACATCAAAAATAGTCTTGAAGCCCAGGTGTAATCTGGAAGAAAAAAACAACGCAGAATCAATATGGGTCACAATAATCAACAAATATTCAAAGGGTATAACAATAGGGGCATGCTACTGACTGCCAAATTCAAACACTGAACAAAATAATCTGTTATACAATCTCATGGGGCATTTCAACTTCCCCCATATAAAATGTGAAAACCCGGTGGGGAGCACGACAGACGAAATTGAAATGGTAGAAATGACAAATGACTGCTTCCTAACGCAATTTGTCAATGCACCAACTAGAGGGGAGGCATGACTTGTCTTTTCAAATAACAAAGACAGAATAACTAAAACAGAGGTTAGAGAACCATTGGCAAACTCAGATCATAACATGGTCTCATTTGAAGTGCTAGTTAAAACCCCAAAAGTAACAACTAAAGCTAAGGTTTATATTTTAAAAAGGCAAACTATGAAGGAATAAAACAGGAGACTAAAAGGAGTAGATTGGAGTTAAATAGAGAAAACATCCACAGAAAAAGGATGGCTATTTTTCAAAAATGTAGTACTAGAGGCCTAAAATAATTACATCCCAAAAGTAGACAAATCAAAATCTAAAACAAAATGGCCAAAATGGTTTAATAGATCAATTAAAAAAAATATTCAGCGAAAAAAGGCACTTTACAGAGCGTTTAAAAGGGACCAAGAACAAAGGCCAAGAGAGAGATAGAAATGAGCATTGCCAAGGGGGCTAAAACCAATTCCAAAAAGTTTTTTCCAATATTATAATAGCAAAAGAACATTCAAGGAGGAAGTAAAATGCGTAAGAGATACAAATGGCAAAATCATAGATGAAGAGAAAAAAATAGCAAATATATTAAATGGTTACTTTTCACAAGTTTTTACAAAGGAAGATACGGACAACATGCCCCACATGCCGACCTGTTCTTATCTAGTTTTAAATAACTACAAATTTACAAATGTAATACCGATCCACAAAAAGGGAGACAAAACCGAACCAGGTAACTACAGACCAATAAGCCTGACTTCTATTATATGTAAACTTATGGAAACTATAATATGAGCCCAAATGGAAAATTACCTATATAGTAACAGTATCCTGGGAGACAGTCAGCATAGTTTTAGGAAAGGGAGATCGTGTCTAACTAACCTTTTTTTGAGGATGCAACATCGACAATGGATAATTGCAAAGCATATGACATGGTATATTTAGATTTCCAGAAAGCTTTTGACAAAGTCCCGCTTAAAAGATTAATTATAAAAACCGAGTACAGTAGGGATTCAAAGAAATGCATGCACATGGATTAGGGAGTGGTTAACATGGAGAAAACATAAAGTACTGATTAGAGGAGAAACCTCAAAATGGAGCGAGGTAACCAGTGGTGTACCACAGGGATCAGTATTAGGTCCTCCGCTCTTCCTAATCTACATTAATAATTTAGATGCTGGTATAGTAAGCAAACTTGTTAAATTTGCAGATGACACAAAAATAGGAGTGGCAAACACCGTTGCAGCAGCAAAGGTAATTCAAAATGATCTAGACAGCATTCAGAACTGGGCAGACACATGGCAAATGAAATTTAATATAAAAAAGTGTAAGTTTCTGCACGCAGACAATAAAAACATGTATTATAAATACCATATGGGAGATACTGAAATTGAAGAAGGAATTTATGAAAAAAATCTAGGAGTTTATTGACTCAGAAATGTCTTCATCTAGACAATGTGGGGAAGTTATAAAAAAAGGCCACATGCTTTAGTAAGAAATGCATTAGTAAGACCTCATCTAGAATATTGTGTTCAGTTCTGGTCACCTAGCTACAATTAGGGGTGGGTTAGAGTACTCGAAATAATTATAATTACTTGAGCACTAATTTAGTACACGAAAAAATGTAAATAATATCTCTTCATGAATGTAAGTTCAATATATTGTAGCGACCCGGTCAGGTCAGGTTGGCAGACTTTTGTTTCATCTGGTCCTGCGCATTCACATGATCTGTATTGTTCTGGGGTGGGACCATACCATTAGTTTCAGTAGTGTGGTGGTGGGTGTGTGTGTGAGCTGCTGTTGGGTGTGGAACATGTCATCTAAACACCCTTGCTCTGACCCCCCCATAAGAGTAGTGGTCCGCTCTCTTCTCTGTGTGTGAGGGGACTGATAGAGCCGGAGCCTGTGTGTGTGTGTAATAGAGCGAGCGAGAAAGTGAGCGAGTTTTTAGGATAGAGACAGGAGGAAAGATTTATTGTTTTTGTGGTGTGTTCCTGACTCAAACACGGACCCTGTTTAATTAATAAAGTATTTTTGTTAGCACCTGAATCCCGTCTTCGACTCCTGCTTTGAGCCTCAAGACCAGGGGTCGTTACAATATTTTATTCAAGTATACCACCTTACCACTAGCCATGGAAGCCATTTTGAAGGGTTGAGGTTTTCAAATTTAAATTGCTCTGCGTGTCTGAAAGTTATGTTGTTGTCCGTTTATGACTTTTCCTAAATAATTACCCTGACGGTGTTTGAAAGGCAGGATCACGAAAATAAGGAAGTTATAAGCTGTGACAGGGTGCTCCTGTCACGTGTGTGGGTAACCACTGCTTAAGCAATACAGAGAGACATGGGAGGTGGAGTTGAAACGCCAGCGTAGGATTTATTAATGCAAAAGTAAATAAACAAAGGGGTCATGTGACGTTACCAGCGACACATACAGCAATCTGTACAAAAGGCAAAATAAAACACCGTACAAAAACTACAAATAAAAGGTGCCACACAGGGCGAACGCTAGCCTTATAAATGAAGCGTCCCGCTCCAGGAACCAGCTACACTACGTAACCCTCGCTATACATCACATGGGATCACTATCCCCTAAACTAACCTACTTATGAGCCGGTATTCACACAACGACTCCTGCTGCTTCATACAGCCTTAGCTGGGCATTGCCTTCACAAGTACTGCCAATCATCCACTACCCCTCCTCTCAACCAAACCCAGCAGGCAGCAAAGTCTCAATCGAGCACCCGTCTGAAAACAATCTATTAATCAAACTCCAAAAAGACACATAAAATAAACCCATTTCCCCATACAAGTTACACCAACACTAATTTCCCATTGTGCAGGGCAAATATTCTTTATATTTACATATATGCTGTATGTTATGGACCGTTGCCGAAATCAGCCCGGCGGGCTGCAGCGGGCAGATGTAGAATTAGCTTCAAATTTGATGTCATTTCAGCATCTGCCCGGGCAGTTCATCAACTGCCCACAGCCACCCGGGCTGATGGTGAAGAAAGACTTTAGTGCGTCCTGTTGTAACAAATGAAAGGCTAATGGACAGTAACACAGCAGTGTTCATCCTCTGGGTATCTACTGCAGTTCTCAATAATAGTTTGTCAGTCGAATAACTTTATTTAATCATTAGACCAACTGAATCGTTTATATTTATTTTTATTTACTTATTTTAATGAAATGCTGAGGCAAATGTCTAATTGTCTGAGATATGATGTCATCTAATGTTAGACATGAAATAATACTGTTTGAAAGTGTAAAAAATATTTTCTACAGAACCAAAACTAAACTTTTTATAAGAAAACATTTTCTTCCGAGTCAAATTGTTGTTCATATTTCTAAATATGAAAAATACAAACTTTATGCTGTCGATTAATGATAAATTAGTTTTGGCACTGTGTTCTTCCTCAGGTAACTATATTTACTGGGTGGATTTTACACGTTTAAACTTAACTGTGATTATTAGTCTCTTGCTGATATTGAATGATCTCTCATTCAAACAACACAACTCTGCTTAGAAATGTGTATTGTATTACTGCAATATGTAAGCAATAAGGCACGACAGGGTGTGGGATATACTCTATTATCCACACGCCCCAGGTCCGTTATAAGTCATGAGGCGAAGCCGAGTTAGAAACTAACAGCAATACAAAATAAACAAAAAACTAAAAAAAAACTAATAAAATCAGCATCTGCTCTGACAAGCACATGAAACAGGGAAAAGAACTTCAAGCCTAGAAAAGAAAGCACTCTCTGAGATAAAACCAGGGAGTTTAAGCCTTGATTGTAACTCATTCCAATCATGAAGAGCTGCATGAGTTATGCCCAACAGCAGTAAAAACACGAGGGACAATTAAACTAATCAAATTGCTGAATCGAAGGTTGTAATAGGAGACCGATATAGTCAACAATTCGCTTAAATAGAGGGGTGATTTCCAGATTAGGGTTTTATAAATGAGTCTGAACCAATGACATAGCCAACGTGTTTGAAGTGAGGGCCAGCCAACCAAAGAGTAGAGATGACAGTGATAAGAGACTTGCAGACGCCGGTTTTAGGTATGAGTATAACCGTGGCGGCTCTAGTGTAACGTGGCAATTTTTGTGGCAAATATAATATTGTCTGGCATTAGGTTTGAGTACTTTTTAACGCTCGAGTACTCGAGCACTAAATTACTCAAAATTCCCACCCCTATTGACAATGTTGACCCAAGGGGCTTTTTCAATTTGAAAAAAGAAACAAGGACCAAGGGTCACAAATGGAGATTAGATAAAGGGGCATTCAGAACAGAAAATAGAAGGTGCTTTTTTACACAGAGAATTGTGGGAGTCTGGAACCAACTCCCCAGTAATGTTGTTGAAGCTGACACCCTGGGATCCTTCAAGAAACTGCTTGATGAGATTCTGGGATCAATAAGCTACTAACAACCAAATGAACAAGATGGGCCGAATGGCCTCCTCTCGTTTGTAAACTTTCTTATGTTCTTATTTGCGCTACGCACTGTTTGTGTTGCAATGGACTAATCAGAAATAAGATCAAAAGGTAGTGGCTGCCAGACACTGTCTTGCTCATGCAGAGATTACCACAGAAATAAAAAAAAAGACATCAACAAAAATTGATTTATTAAAGTAACAAAAATATAATGTTCTTTATGATGCCAGTGTCAGTGGTTATAAAGACAATAAAAAGGACACCATATGGCAAGAAATAGCAGAACAACTGGAAATTGATGGTATGTCTATCTCTCTTTATTTCACCTTAATTTTAGTCAAAGTGACGGGGAGCACCACACACTGGTTTCGTATTTCTGTAAAACAACGCTTCTTTTTTTTAATAATGTTGACCAATAATAATAAGAATCACATTAGCTCTTTAACAAGCCGGTGTTATTCCCTGAACTGTTTCCTTTGTTTTAGTGTGTGGTGTAGCCATACTCTATTGCTTTGTGTTTTATTTATTTATTTTACTTCGTCTCCACAACAGTAGCCAGTCTTTTCTTGTCATGACTATCTACAGTTGTCAGTTTTTTTTTTTTTTATGTACTCATGCTGTATTCGTGTCGCTCACTCCCGTGGTGCATACTTTATTTGCTCGCTAGCTCACGTCCACAGATTTATTTGTTAGAAATATTAGCTAAATGTTGACTTGGGGGGTGCAACAAAATGTATGCTAAAAATGGGGGAGCAGCATTTAAAAAGTTTGCACACCACTGGTGTAAGGTATCATAGGTGGCTTGCACTGTTTAGAGAATATCTTAACTTACAGGTAAAACTCTTCCCAATGTCATATTCATTGTTATAACCCCCTGTTAAGAATACTTTTTGCTACAGCTGAAACTGCTTTTAATAGGTGTAGCTCCTAAGATTTCGAAGTACTGGTGATATGAAAATGACACATTTTGGTCACATGGTTTGGTGGCCATATTGATAATTGTAAAAAAACTTTTGCAACCCATAACAAGAACACCATTGCACTTATGCTCTTCAATGTCAACACAACTGCACAGACCATTGGAAAGTAATAACTGCTGAAGATTGAAACAGATTGCTCACACGGCAGGGCGGCTATATTGGAATTTACGTTGAAATTTTATCTCCTAGGGCGTGCCGACAGGGTCATACTTATAATGGAACACGTATAGGAAGTCATATGTGCTCTATGAAAAAATGTCATCACCTGCGACCTTTGACCTCTCCTAAAGGTCAAAAGTGATGCATGACATCATCAACATACGCAACTGGCTATAAAACTGCCTATAACTTCTTATCGGCTACACCAAAACGCACGGAATTTGACACGGATGTAGAGGACTATGAGATATTGTGCCATGGTCAATATGGCGGCCTTTGGTCACATGGTGTGGCAGCCATCTTGGATTTAATGAAAATTGAGCAATTTTCAAGTCTTCTTCTCATGAACGGTAAATACCACAGCTGTGAAAAATGTTGTACATAGTGCGCTAACCAATGCGCTTAAATTTCACGATAACTGCTTGAAAGCCTTTATAGTTGCTAGCAACTCTAGTTAATGATTAGACCTGGGAGGATCTCAGTTAAATCAGTTCTGTGCTGCTGCTGAATCAGCATCCTGCTTTTCGCCATGCTCATGCTTAAACACTATCTGGTGTCTTTGCTTCCAGTGAGAAAGCCATCCATCGCTTGATTCAAACTCTGTGTGCCCCATCTATACAGCAAGGTCCCAAGCTTTTAATTTAAGCATTGGCCCTGATATACACGCTCCTTTGACAACAGCCTGCTGAAACTAAACAAAAAGTGTACCCTCTACATTCTCCTTGCATTTCCTTTTCATTACGGGAGTTTGATCACCACTCACCCAGAATAGAATCTCTGTTTTTGCTAAACCTCCCTGCCTGGCTTTTGGAGAAGTGAAATTAAGCAGCAACAGAGGACAGAGACGATGTGGGGTTCTGCAGAGCTTCCAGAAACTTTACCCTGTCAGCAAGTGACAGTTTGTTTCTCTGCTGAGACATTTTTGTACTGAAACTTTTACTGAAACTGCTGTTCAACTTTCAGAGTACAGGCAAAGTGCAACACTGGTGAGAAGACCGCCAAACGTCCCACTAAAGTGATTTTTTTTTATCGTGCCTATGAACCGAAGTTGACTTGCACATTAATAGAGGAAAATCGGTTCCCATTAATGCGTCTCACATAAAGCTATCATATTTCAACACTGATGGCAAAATACAGTATACAAACTTCTATCTTAAATATCTTTAATTACAATATACATATTAAATAGTTAGCAGTAGCTAAAGGTTACACCCAAAATGGCCTGCAATAGGTTTTACCTTTACCCTGATTTGAATATGGTTTCCCTATAAATTCAGAACCTCTTCATGGGATGGATGGAATGAGAGGTCATGCTGCTGTCAATTTTTCAATAGCACACTGAACTTTAAGCTAATTATAACCTATAGGAATGTTCCAGCTCAGGATAGTTTATGATATGATTTACGCTAACTGGGTCTTTATTGATGCTAAAATATTTACTGTATAAAGAGTCAAGTCAGTTTAATTGGAATTTGTTTTCATTATCCTGCTATTAAGCAAATGAATTAATGGGTAAGTAGTGTTTTTCATTTAAACTTGCTGGACTGTTTAGGAATGGCTTTAGCTATTTCTTGTTCCACGTTTAGGTAAAATATAATTTGCCATGTTTTTTCTGTCACATTTTAGATCGGATTACTGTAGTAATAACATATACTGTTTGTCATACCTTAATGGGACTGGACAACCTGAATCACCTGCTTATGTAGCACATTTGTGTAAATGTGCTTTCCCTCCCATTACTGACTAATTTGTAAATGCAAATGTCATCCCTTACATGTATTCTGGAAATAACTTAAAGTAGTCACTTTCAGTAAGGTGGGAAAGATATTTAAATAAGGACTAGTCTCTGAAAACTGAAATTCACACTTTTGATAAAATATGTTAATAGAGGTAAGTATGTTCTTGAACAAAAAGCACTTTTTAAAATCCCAACAGATCTTGGTGTACTGGAGTTGGAAAATTGAACAACTATTTACTGGAATCTTTACACACAGGGCACACAGCATACATAAATCGAAGCCGATGTTTGGAACACATTGATTAAGTTAGTCATTTTTTTTCTTGGACCAACTGGCATCACCTCGACCATAACATTTAAAATTTAACAACGTTTACTGAACTAGAACGAATGGTTAACAACCAGCAAAACCTTCAGCTCTGACCAACATTCACCTACATTTTTTTGTTTTGTTGTGACAACAACAACAACAACAATAATAATAATAATAATAATAATAATAATAATAATAATAATAATAATAATAATAATAATAATAATCATTATCATCTAAAGCTATTTTCATTAGTCTTCATAGAAAGAAAGAGGACACATGCAGGTTGAATTATAGTAAAGTCCAAACCATAAACTAGTATAAACTGCAATTCGAATAAGAAGCGTAAACACTGAACATATAAATTACTTCCTCATAGTTACACGTCCCGGGAGCTTAGGTTACCGATGACTCGCAGCGTTACTAGTACAATACAGTATTTCTCCAACTGAAATCTTAAAACCCTCAGCAACAGGTGTAATCTGCCCTGTAAAACGATTTATCAAAGTAGCCTGCCCCGTACAATGAAATGACTAGAAGCATTACTTTTCGATGGGAACCTGCCTCGGCTTTAGACGTTTAAGGTGTACATTTCGTTTGGTATTTAGATCGTTATGGAAATGTGTAGCCTTTGCCACCGTTTTAAATTTTAACAAATAAATGACTGACACTATTTTCTAAAAACAAAAGCCAGATTGAAAACTAAAACTAAAAAGATGCCGGTAACTCAAAAGGCGGTAGCCAATGTAATCAACACTTACCTTACTACAGTGGTTACTAAATCCGCTTCTCACATAAGCATCACTTTTAAAGGTATTGATGTTTTGGTTATGTCGATGTATGTTTCCATTGCTGACTAGATTGGCAGTAGTAGCCATTTCTGCGCAGTACTGTGACTTTCTGGTTTTGATATTGTAGGTAGGAAGTAAGTCAGTGAAAACGATTTTTTCAAACCATCCAAAGTATCCAACCCGTCAGTCAGGAATAACCAGAGCAAGTTACAGCCTTTTTTTTGTTTCCTCATAGAAACTAAAACAAATACCTAAACGGTTTGGTCATTCTTTACAATTGATCATTTTTTTTTTCTACTCAAACGTTTCACGGCAAGGCAGCCAAACAAGAAAAAGCCAGCGCATGTACTCCAATGTTTACCTGTTTGGCATGACTTAACAGTTTAGTCAGGTCAAATCACTTCATTGACACCCAGGGAGGCGAAAAAAGGAGGGGCACAACATTGACATTTTAATTTATTGTTGGGTTAAAGGTGGAATGCAGCACTTGAGAAAGCTGCTTTTTCCAAATTGTTATTGAGAAAACGTATTATTTATTTATTTACTTATAAAATGCAGCATAATGCTAATAAGCATATTTTATATATAATTTTAATGTTGAATATCGGCGGTATATAATAATACCCTTATGCAAAAATTCTGAAGTATAACTTAAATTACACACCAACATAATTTAATTAACATCTCATTAGGTATTTCAATGCCTGGGAAGTCGCTCTTTTGGGATTTCAAGTCTAGTCATATTTAAGAGAGACTATCAGGGGCCTCACTTTAAATCCATCCTGGGTTTACAAATTATTATTATTATTATTTTGTGTGTGTGATCAATTGCTTTTATTTTGATCCAAAACATAAAAACAGTTACAGGTACAATTACAACAAGAACTATATACATAGTCTCAGAGCTTGCAGGAACCCTTCTAATATTATGCCTGGTTAGCTAGTGTAAAAGTGATCAGACCCCAAGCATGCAGTGTGGAGGGGCAAGCCTTGTTCAGTTGAGCTGTGGTATGCTCTAATCGGACAATGTCTCTTAATGCACCCAACCACATCTGCCGTGGAGCAACATTAGGGGTGACCCAAGAGCAGGCAATCGCTTTTTTTGAAGCTGCAAGTCCTGCAAATAGGACTTTCCATTGATATGTGGAAAGAGGTAGAAAAGAGTCATAATTTAAAAGAAGCAGGGATGATAATTGGATATGTCAGTTTTTAAAATGCGAGACAATGTAGCACATACATAGGACCATAACCCAGCAACTTCGAGGCATTCCCAGAACATGTGCAACATGTTACCCAGTGCACCAAGCTCACAGTTTGTGCAGGGGGGGTCTAAGAGAAGTTTCATTTGGTAGTGCTTTAAAGGGATGGCATAGGCACTATGAATAACCTTAAACTGTATAAGCTGCTGAGCTGGGTTTTTAGAGGACATAAACGTATTTACTCGTATCGTGTTTCAATCAGGAGAGCATCCTAGGTCCTTTAATTCCTCTTCCCACAGCTTAAAAACCCCAAGGACATTGCACTTCTGAGTAATAAGATTTTCATAAATATTGGACACAAAACCACGTGAAGGTCGATCTTGTTTAAACACATTACAATGGGGTGTGAGGAGAGCTCTACACTCCTCGGCACGCCATATGCTTGCAGTGCTGACCTAAGCCTTAAGTACAAGAAACCCGGGAGAGAGTAGGTATCTTTAAGATCCTGGAATGTGCGAAAACCGGTTTCATTAAATATATCATTAAGAATATGAATTCCCCTATGTGGACCAGGCTGAATAAACACAAGGCTGGTTATTAGTTAACAGATTATAGTTGAGGAGGCTGTGTGGTCCAGTGGTTAAAGAAAAGGGCTTGTAACCTGGAGGTCCCCGATTCAAATCCCACCTTAGCCATTGACTCATTGTGCGACCCAGAGCAAGTCACTTAACCTCCTTGTGCTCTGTCTTTCGGGTGAGACGTAATTGTAAGTGACTCTGCAGCTGATGCATAGTTCACACACCCTAGTCTCTGTAAGTCGCCTTGGATAAAGGCGTCTGCTAAATAAACAAATAAATAAATAAAGTTGGTTCCAGACCCTCACAATTCTCTGTGTAAAAAAGTGCCTCCTATTTTCTGTTCTGAATGCCCCTTTATCTAATCTCCATTTGTGACCCCTGGTCCTTGTTTCATTTTTCAGGTCAAAGAAGTCCCCTGGGTCGACATTGTCTATACCTTTTAGGATTCTGAATGCTTGAATCAGATCGCCGCGTAGTCTTCTTTGTTAAAGACTGAATAGAGTCAATTCTTTTAGCCTGTCTGCATACGACATGCCTTTTAAACCCAGGATAATTCTGGTTGCTTTTCTTTGCACTCTTTCTAGAGCAGCAATATCCTTTTTGTAACGAGGTGACCAGAAATGAACACAATATTCTAGGTGAGGTTTTACTAATGCATTGTAAAGTTTTAACATTACTTCCCTTAATTTAAATTCAACACTTCTCACAATATATCCGAGCATCTTGTTGGCCTTTTTTATAGCTTCCCCACATTGTCTAGATGAAGACATTTCTGAGTCAACATAAACTCCTAGGTCTTTTTCATAGTTCCCTTCTTCAATTTCAGTATCTCCCATATGATATTTATAATGCACATTTTTACTGCCTGCATGCAATACTTTACACTTTTCTCTATTAAATTTCATTTGCCATGTGTCTGCCCAATTCTGAATGCTGTCTAGATCATTTTGAATGACCTTTGCTGCTGCAACAGTATTTGCCACTCCTCCTATTTTTGTGCTGTCTGCAAATTTAACAAGTTTGCTTACTATACCAGTGTGGTGGGTTATGGGAGGAAGTGATGTGACACAGAAGTGATGGAGACAGGAAGCACGTAGTTGGGGTTGGATTTTTATTTATAACTCCCACAAGAAAAAAAAAACACAAAGTCCCGAGCAGAGGGTTCCAACACAATTGCAGCACAAGAAACTGCCTCTGTTACCAGCTATGGTAAGCAGAGGCTTGAAATGAAAAACAAATAGTCCAAACAAAAGAGAAACACTGCCACAGGGTTTTCCAAAGATCCACACCACAGCAGGTGGCTCGGGCTCCCTCTTCAGGACAAGTAATTCCTGCAGCTTCCCAGGATCTCAGGGAAAGTCCGGACTCGAAGGCAGCCGGTCTGGGAATCCTCAGTCTGAATATATGCAAAACAAACAAAAGAACAAAACTCACAGAGCTCACGCAGCACAACTGTCTCAGTCCAGGATAGGGAGACCAAATGGCAGAACCCCACAGCCTAAATAGTGCCGAGCCCTGCCCCTACAATCAGTGCACTGCCCCACCTCAGCCAATCGTCGAGTGCAGCACAGCTGATTGCAATAATGGGGCTCAACCATGAGGTCCTGCCCCAAGTTAAGATGGCCGCCCCCACTGTGGCTTCTGCCCCAACCATGACTCAGCCATTCTCCTGTGTCTCGGTCCTTCCTGCACAGCGCTGCCAGTAGTCGGGAGGGCAAATTACAAGATGGACTCCTTTCACTCCTGTCACAACAAGAATCTAAATCATTAATGTAGATTAGGAATAGCAGTGGACCTAATACTGATCCCTGTGGTACACCACTGGTTACCTCGCTCCATTTTGAGGTTTCTCCTCTAATCAGTACTTTCTGTTTTCTACATGTTAACCACTCCCAAATCCATGTGCATGCATTTCCTTGAATCCCTACTGCGTTCAGTTTGAGAATTAATCTTTTATGCGGGACTTTGTCAAAAGCTTTCTGGAAATCTAAATAAACCATGTCATATGCTTTGCAGTTATCCATTTTCAATGTTGCATCCTCAAAAAAGTCAAGTAGGTTAGTTAGACACGATCTCCCTTTCCTAAAACCATGCTGACTGTCTCCCAGGATATTGTTACCATATAGGTAATTTTCCATTTTGTATCTGTGGCGGAGTGTCCCGCCCCTATGTATTATTATTTGTATTTTTGTTTGCGGCGCGGGTAAAAGCGCCGCGTCTTTTATTTTATATTTAAAAACCCCGTGAGGATGCATGGCTGATCAGCTACTGATTATTTAACTAGCTGACAGTCATGCATCCTTACCAAACGCGTGCAGACTCTGGCCGAGGGATAATAAGATAATTACCAACTAGTTAATCCCTCGGCCAGAGTATATAAACCTGCAGCTCTCTGCACTTGAGGTTGGGTGTACAGAGGAGAGTACGGGGAGCGGAGAGAGCGAGTCACATTTAAAAAAACAATTGCTAAAACGTGCTGGATTCTCCAGCACGACACTTACGTGTTTGTTTGTTGATTCGTTTGGCCCTCGTGCCCTTTTGTTTTGTGTTTTGTTGTTTTGTTTAAATCTTTTGTTTGTTTATTAATAAATACGCTGAGTGCACGAGCATTCAGCTTCACCCGCCCATCCACTGTTTTTGTGTCAGTAACTTCCTGGTCCGTGACGTCATCACACTCACCACTGCCAGCCAGACTGTCACAGTATCTTATTATAGTTTCCATAAATGTACATATAATAGAAGTCAGGCTTATTGGTCTGTAGTTACCTGGTTCGGTTTTGTCTCCCTTTTTGTGGATCGGTATTACGTTTGCTATTTTCCAACTGTCGGTACAACCCCTGTGTCAAGAGACTGTTGTTGTTGTTGTTGTTGTTGTTGTTATTATTTATTTCTTAGCAGATGCCCTTATCCAGGGTGACTTACAATTGTTACAAGATATCATATTATACATTATATCACATTATTTTACATACAATTACCCATTTATACAGTTGGGTTTTTACTGGAGCAATCTAGATAAAGTACCTTGCTCAAGGGTACAACAGCAGTGTCCTCCACTGGGGATTGAACCCACAACCCTCCGGTCAAGAGCCCAGAGCCCTAACCACTACTCCACACTGCTGCCCCTAACTGTTGCATGATCTTGGTTAGCGGTTTGTAAATAACTTCTTTCATTTGTTTGAGTACTATTGGGAGGATCTCATCTGGCCCAGGGGATTTGTTTATTTTAAGAGCTCCTAGTCCCTTTAACACTTCTGCTGGAAACAATACGTGAGATGATAATGTTGAAAACCACTGGTTTAAAGGCAGTAGGACAAATGAAAAAAATCACACAAAAAGCACAACATTTTTTTGTTCTTTTTCCTTTTCCCACAATGCTAGTCGGTTTGAACAGTACGTGCCTCACGTGTTGTCGAAGGCTGAATCAGGTGTAAAAATTACACCACAACTAGATATGTGTTTGACTGTTTTTTTTTTTTTTTTAAGTGTGCATAGGCGGGCAGTGAAACAAACAGCTCACGGGTCAGAGCTTACATTGGTTGGGACAGGGGTTTACAGTGTTGCAGATGGCTGACATTTTTTTCTCTCCCATATTTTATGAAGGCGTACTTGAGGTTACTTATAGTTTCAAGAAAATGTTATGCTTCAATGCAAAGTCGGCGTATATAGGTGCATTTTTTCTTTTGCTTTTTATTTTAAAAATATAATTCCAGGGGCCTGATTTTGATAATACAGGAGGAAGCACAAGGGCAATGCTCAACGTCATTGCAAATAAGAAAATATATGTGGCAAATGCTATGGAAAACACTTATTTACATCATTTTTGACACTCACTGCAGGTTCAGTTTTCCCATACAGGATGTACATTTTATTGTTGGTTTTGTGAACTGCATATGTGGAACAGGGCCAAGGTTCATTGATTATTTTATTTATTTATTTTTTTAAAGAGCTTAATTTGGTAGAAGAAGAGGACAGCGAGCGATTAAAAAAAATGTATGGAAAATCATCTAGCGAGTATATTTCTTGCGAATTACCTGAAAACGTAGCGACGCATGCAATTAAATACTCAGGCAACATACAGAATTGTAATAATTTCAACGCTACATTTTGTGCAGCCAAACAATGCTGGTTCCTGCACATATGCAGCGTCTGAGGTGCTCCATTTCCATCTGCCCGCTTTCCTACAAATGTCAATCATCTCTCCTCATTGATTCCACTCCCAACAACATCCCCGTCTAACCCCAATCGCAAAATGATTTCCTACCTCATTGCTGGACTTTCCAACGGATTCTCTACCAGACTAAAACATATTCATCCTCCTTTCATTGAAAAAATCTATAATCTGCACAAAAGGAACAAGACATCGACTCCCTCATAGCTTCAGAGATTGCAAAATGTTCATGGAGGGCCCCTTCCTTGCTCCCCCTTCCCTCAATTCCGAATCAGTCCTATTGGGGTTGCCACAACCGGGGATCCTGGCTAGCCAAAACAGACATTTCAGATGCATTCAAAGTCATGCCCATTAAACCCTTCCCTCCACCATCTCTTGGTGTTGGAAGGGGCAATTTTATTATTTTTTTTTTTTTTCAGTATTTGGCTGCCGCAGCAGCCCCAAGGTTTTTGCTCAACACATACAGTGTACTCCGGAATGTATTTGTTCCTTCATTCAATCCTTTCAAATCAGCCGCACCATTCAAAATGGAATTCCTTTCACTTCCGGGACACTTTTACTTCACGTCTTCTCGCTCTCTCTACAACAGCAAAAATCTCAACTCCAATATTAATATTTCTAAGGAAATATAACAGGATGTGGACTTCCCTGCTGTAGCACTAGAATGGCCTTTCTATGTTCTACGATGATTTCACATCTGCCCCCCCACCATCTCTCTATCGGCTTCGGCGGTATTTGCACAATAAATGGTTCTTTAGTGCATGGCCTCAGAAATCTATCCCCTTTGTCAAAATCCACAGCCCTCCTCGGGCCCCCTATTGTCAATCAACCTAATTTTCAACCATATTCACCCCTCCACAATCTCCTTTCAGCAGCTCAAGAATACAGGGCCACCGCCCTTGCTCCTTCTACCCGCTCCTCCTACGCAACTGACTGATTCCCTTCACAACCTTCTGCAAGCAAAAATTGGATTTCTCCTCTCATCGTTCGCCTCCCATCTGCTCAAGAATACATGGCCGCCGCACCTGCTCCTTCTACCCGCTCCTCCTATGTAACTGGCTAGTTAGCCTACTCAGCCTTCTGCATACCAATTACTACCGACATTCTATTTTCCTAATCACAATCCGTTAGTTATTTATAGTCTCTGTAAGTCTGCTAAATAAACTAATAATAATAATAATAATAATAGTAATAATAATAATAATAATAATAATAATAATAATAATAATAATAATTTCTCTCCTTTCAACAATCTAGTAGCCTATGGAGCGACCGCTCCTCCCCTGTCCCGCACCGCCTGGGGTTGCCTGTCCCGCACCGCCTGGGGCTGCCACGCCTGCAAATCCTAGGGCTGCCACGCCTGCAACGCCTAGGGCTGCCACGTCTAAGCAAAAGTGCACCACACCTGGAGACCGCAGGTTTGAAACTCTCAAGACCCACTTGTTCTCTCTTGCTTTCAATGCTCTTTAAGCCTGATATCCTTTATTAGCTGCTGTCTAAATTACTATTTCAGGTTTTTCACTCTGTCTTATTCGTATGATTCTGTATAACACACGCATCCACAATGTTTGGAATTCACATCCTAGCCTTGTATCTAATGTATGATGCCTGTATGTAATGTATTTGCATTTTTTTTTTTACTGTTTGTATTTAATGTACTATGCCCTGTATTTCACTGTATTTAATGTATTATGCATTGTTCCCCACTATCTTGTTACTCGCTTTGTGATGGTGGTCGGTCCACTATGACAGGCGCTATATAAAATAAACATTGATTGATTGATTTTAATTAGCAAAATTCAATTCTCCTTCCCGTTTTAAATTATAATTTCTCTACAAAAGATTTCTAATGTGCTATAAAACTCCTTTTAATTCATATTATTAATAAAACCAAGTTCAATTTCTTAACTTTGAATCATTCAAGGAACTACATAATGAATACATATTATTATTATTCTACACTGTACTTTGAAACCTTGCGTAGTCCTTTTGCTCTTGTTTTTGGCTTGCCATGGTAAACGCAGACAAACTTGATGTATGCAAAGGGCCATTTTTCAACATCAATGTGTTTCTTCTTCAGCCTTTTAATTTGTGCTTCTGCTGCTGTTATCAATCTTCCAGACTGAATGTGATTCAATTTTATACGTATCAAAACTGGCACTGAATTCACAAAAACTAAAGAAGCGGCGTCCCTTCATATTTCATCATCTGGAAGCTAAAGAAGCAGGATTTGGACTCTGAAATGCAAGTGCAAGCCAAGGAAGGTATGTGATTGGATGAAAATCTGGTCTGTGATTGGATAAAAATCTACAGGGACAGTAGTTCCGGAGACTCGTTTTCTTTCCCTGCATCTGTGGGGACAATAGTCACTCCCCTTAATTTAACATATATAGAGAATAGATAATGTAGTGTAGCGTTATATTAAATAATTCTATTGATTCTACCCCTTAGAATATAAATAACAGAAATGGGTTTGGTGCACAACTTGCTGAAAACCTAAATTAAGATAATATTTAAAATGATCAATTTAATAATACTCAGTAATTCAAGATCACCATTATCTATATCAGGGGTGTCAAACTCCAGTCCTCGAGGGCCGCAGGGTCTTCTGGTTTTCATTCCAACTTAAGCTCTCAATTAACATAATTGATCTAATTAGTAGTTCAATTGGACATATTTCATATGTTTCAAGGTCTTTTACACTTGAGGATTTAAAAAATGCACTTGATTCAAGGTACACTACCTGTGAAACATTTTGAGGCCAGAAGAGAAGTGTTAAATGTGTCCAGTTAATCAAATAATTAGACCAATTAAGTAATTGAGAGCTCGGGTGGAACGAAAGCCAGAAGACACTGCGGCCCTCCAGGAACGGAGTTTGACACCCCTGATATATGCTGTTTGAAATTCTCTGCTTGCTTATGGGTTAGGGCAGGGCTTCCCAACCCTGGTCCTGGGGACCCCAAATGTCTTCTGGTTTTTATTCCAACTGAGCTCTTAATTACTTAACTAAACCCTTAAGTGAACTAATAATTTGCTTAATCAGACCTTTTTACTTGTTTTCAAGTAGCTTTAACATAAGTAACTTTAACTCTGCAACTTTTTAGGAGAACAATTAAAAAGGTCTAATTAGACGTATTATTAGTTCAATTAAGGGTCTAGTTAAGTAATTGAGAGCTCAGTTGGAATGAAAACCAGAAGACACTTGGGGTCCCCAGGACCAGGGTTGGGAAGCCCTGGGTTAGGGTAAGCAAAACTGCAGGGCTTGTTCCTGACCAGCAGGGGCCACTGAAGCCCTATGAACTGAACTCTCCCCAGTGAAACAAGCTGAATCAATTAAGTCACCCTGGCATTTATAAGTGATAAGTTCATAAGATCTTTGTGGATTGGTGTAAAATGTTTGTGATTTGATTTTTAGAATGTTACACAAACCTGTGCCAGGTTAGCTTCTAAGAAAGACATCCAATTAAATGTCTCCTGTTTGTTTGCAGATGCCATGCACCTGAAGATGAGGATAGGTAGGCCCTGACTGACGTTTGACCCAAAACTCAACAAGAATAAAAAACAAAAAACACAACAAAAAGAAACATATTCAAGATTTATTTTCCAGGTTGTACACAAATTAGGCAACAAACAGGCTTGTTGCTGTTGAGCCCGACTATTGGCATTTTAAAACTGTACAGACACACCTAACAGACAGCAGACCTAGCCAATGCAAAAGGAGTTCAGAGTCTTCATAACAAGATATATACAGTAATTATACAACAATGTATTAGACTGCCCTATTCGATACATAACACAGTATATGCGTGATACACCTTTAATCTTAACACATATTACAGTTGCACGTAAAAGGAACATACCATTGTTTAAATTGACCTACTATATCGTACATTATCCTGCAGTTGAGAGATGTGATTTTAATAACATAATCATTTGCAAGTCTTGCTATTTTCAGTAATGAAACAATGGGGGGAAAAACATAACCTGAGCTTAAAATAAGAATAACAAAATGTAGCTTAATTTATTTGTGAATTTCAACAGCTCTCATTACTTTTAACCTCCATCTAAATTGGCAACACTACATATTGCTCTGGGATGGAACGTCCCTTTGAGGATTACAAATGATGTGTTGATTTAGGCCATTGGAGCCCACAAGGATTGCTTATGTCATTAATAATATTTTTTGAAGATCTTGACACCAGTTGTTGATGGCTTATTTCCCCAATTACATGACACTTTTGTCAAAATAATTACACTCAACTTAATAATTGCAGCTGAATCCTGGTAGGACGTTGTCATAGTACCCCTATTTTTCTGTTCGGCTGTCAGCATTAATTAGGAAGAATCAGTTGGGAATTCCAAAAAATAGATTTGATGTGCTTCGAGATTTGATCATTATTCTGGACACCATATTTCATCATTTGAATTCTGCATAGTACAGTAAGTGCTGCTGTGGTACGGTGGAGGACCACATTAGCCCAGATCTGTCAGGCCCTATTAAAAATGATAAAGCATAACACTTCTGCATTTCAACTTTCTTTCCATAGCCACTTTCATAAAACATGTCTTGCAGCAAGTTTACACTTTGACTGCTTGCATGTATATTTAGTATGTGCGTGTTTGATGGAACATGGTTTGTAGTTCCATTATGTGAATGTGTAAACAACCTTGGAAAAATAAAATAAAAGTGTGACAGGGTGCTCATGTCACGTGTGTGGGTAACCGCTGCTTAATCAACACAGAGAGACATTGGAGGTGGAGTTGAAACGCCGGCACAGGCGCGCAGGATTTATTAACAAACAACAAGAAAATAAAGGTGGTCATGTGACGTTACCGGCCATGGTAACGCACAGAGGACACATACAGCAAGCTGTACAAAAATACAAAATAAAACACAGTACAAAAAACTACAAATAAAAGGTGCCACAGAAGACGAGCGCTAGCCTTATACAACGAAGCGTCCCGCTCCAGGAACCGGCTACACTACGTAACCCTTGCTGTACATCACATGGGATCACTATCCCCTAAACTAACCTAGTGATGAGCCGGTATTCATACAACGACTCCTGCTGCTTCATACGGTCTTGGCTGAGCACTGCCTTCACAAACACCGCTTGCAGTCTCAGGGTTGCGTAGCTGTCGTTCCTGCAGAGCGGACCCTCTCCTCCCGAGTATACGCCGCTCCCCTCTGGCATGGCATTGCAGTCGCCCCGAGCCATCTCCCGCGGATGTTTTTGAACTGACGGACACTCGGTCTAGACCTGCCCACCTGCTGATTGAGGACCAGCACAGCCAATCACTTGCTGCCCTTCCCCTCAACCAAGCCTAGCAGGCAGCAAGTCTCAATCGAGCGCCCGTCTGTAAACAATAATCATACAAATCAACTCCAAAAAAGATACACAATAAACCCATTTCCCCATACAAATTATACCAACACTAATTTACACACGTGCAGGGCAATCGCCCTGCTACAAAAAGACATTTTTTTAGAAGTAATTTCAATTTTCACCCCGACATTTTTATTATCCAAATTTGACAAAAGCCCAGTTTTGAATGTTGCTTCACCCCTGCAACCCTCTTCTGGACAAATGAAGATCAACAGTCTACTGTCAAGCCAATAACCTGTTTTCACTCACCCAACTGGTTTTCCTCCCCAACCCATGGGAGTGCAAAGCCCAATACAGCACTCATTCAGGACCCACATCTAGGATGGTCAACTCAACATGATCAGGATTCAAACCAGCAAGCTTGTTATTGTATGTCCTTACTGGATGAGCCACCAGTGACTCAAGTAGGGTGTCCTAATATATTTAAGTTAAGAAAATAATATGTTACTGCGCTTCTAAAGATTCCCATATCACTTTTTTGGCACCATCACAACATACTGAAACATAAACTTAAGGGCAACAGCACAAACCCTGTAGCATATTGTTGTTGGGAAAATGATGTACAGTGTTGTGCTGTAAGAGCTGAATGAAAAATGTTTTGAATTTAAAAAATAATCTTCACTCTGTGCCTAGACACAGCCTCTTTTATTTGACAAGGCTTTTCTTTGCAATAGTTTATCTGTAAGCGCTGTGAGATGCTTGCACAAGAAAAGCAGTTACACAAGAATAATTATTTTGAGTTGGGTTGTACTATGTACGGTATTCAGATTTCATCATAATCACTTACCTTATTGCCTCCATATTACAACTAAGGATTGATTGACTACATTGTCAGAAGTTTGTACCACGCACCACAATGCCTGCAGGGCAGGGAAGGAATCTGATCGACTATGACAAGCATTCAGTCCAGGTTAGGTTTCACAACAGAACAGCCTTCTCCTGAGTTACAGTGTAATGAAACATATGGGTATTTCTGAGCTCAAGAAAGCAGACAAGGTTTGGAGACTGCGGTCCAGCAGCAGCAAATGCAATGTAAGCCTACTGTATGACAAATTGCCTGAGGGAAAAAATTGAAACACTGTAAAACTAGCTCAAACTAGGCACCAGTTCCAAACTGACTGGACAAGGCTTCAATACAGCTCAGTGCACATGTTTGTATCAGAAAGCATGGATATCCATGGAGTCAATTCGAAAGAGATGAAAAGACAAAACTTTACAATGTTTGATATTTATACCTTTGTAAACAATTGTTGACTCCCCTTCAACCCGACTGGTTTCTGTCCAATAATCGAGGTAGTCATTCTCTCATCATACACAGCGAGCCTACCACATACTTCCTCTGTGGGAAAGGGGGCGGTGCTCTCTGACCTTATGGTCTGCCACGTGCTACATTGAGCAGGGCACATCCCTTTTGTCTTTTAATGTACCTTCCCCCTGTCTCATGGTCAGCCACGTGCAATGTGACATGGCATCCATTTTGTCTTTTAGTTCCCCTCCCCCATCTCACACTATCTCCTTTTGGCGTTTAGCTCAGACACCCATCTGTGCTTTGAGTCGTGTTACACTATGCAAAACTGCACGTAGCTGGTTTTGCCGATGGGAAATGAAAAAAATTGAAACTTACACAATACTGTATAGAAACTTAATATAAAAGCATATTAAAGCAACTGACTTAGTAAGCACATTAAAACGACTATAAACAACACATTCCCACACAATTTAAACATAATGATTAAAAACAACTTAACTATAAAAGACACACACATACACATAATGCAAAACTTATAATTAATAGCATAATTAATACCTCATGCAGAAAGCCATTACTACATTCCCCTAGGTTTCATTCCAAGTACCTGTGTGCATTGCCATGAGGGGTATTCTATCAGTGTCCGTTCTTGATACATGACCGAACCATTGCAATCGCCTTTCTTGAATTTTCTGCAGCAGAGTTGTTTCCTGTTACAGCTGATTTTTGATTATCTCATTCTTTATTTTTTGCATCCTAGAGACACCTAGTATAAAATAACATGTCACACATACAACTACCACAGACAGACCATTTAAATAACAGTATACACATAATAATACAAAAGCAGCAATTGTAAAGTTACATTAAAACCCACTAAGATAAGAAAGCCTTTTTTTTTTATAAAAGTGCGAAACCAGACTGAAACTTCTTGAATATACCATAAAGAGTTAGAAATTGTTATAATTGAATTGCAACAACTCTCTCTAGAACCTTATCTATGAATGGTAGGTTGGAGATTAAAATAACTATAGGCCTCAAGACGTCCTTGAGTCAAGTCGTCCTTGAGGAAACAGTTTTTCTGTTCATGCAAGCCAATCCGGAAGTGCCAGTTTTCCATACTGAAAACTTATCGTGATTCTTTGATCTGTATTTTTGTTCACATTTTCTGTGATTTTGTTTGATTTGTTTGTTTGATAATAATAATAATAATAATAATAATAATAATAATCACAAGGCTTTTCATAATAAAACCATACAAATAATAAAACGCCTGCATGATGGGACTCATCAAAGTGCTTCACAGTAAAACAAATAAAACAGAAGTTAAATAGTTGGATTCTGTAGCTTTAAGAGCTTTAATGCCCTGAGGCTTTGCTTCCTGATATTGCTCATAGAGAACATTAACATCTTGCCTTGGTGATTAACTGTTATTGTTTTGGAGATGGCATCCATATGGCCCCAGGGACAGTATGCCCACCACTGTTCTTGAGACATCAGGCATTTATAAGAAGCTAAGATAACGAAAATCACGTCAAATGAAAGGGGTGTCAATCATATTGGATGCTTTCCTATTCTTGACTTTTGATACCATCCCATGGGATCCCTAACTTTTGTTAGTTGTCACACTTTATAAACTACCAACTATCAAGCAGTAATGGCCGGTGAAGTATATGAACCAGGAAGTAATACCAACAATAATGTAATCTTTTGAACTGGTTCTACCACTCTATTGGGAACCTGATTCACAGAGAGGTTCTGTAAGGTTTATAATAGTAGAGATAGATGTTTAGTTTTTTACAAACCCCTCAGTACTGGGGCCTTCAGAGCCGAGTCTCTGTCGAACAGGTTCAAGAGACCAGCAAATTTGAGCTATATTTATATTTGCCTTGGGGGACCATTAAATCAGTCTGATTCTTCATCAATTAGGTTTGGCCTGATTTCTTGTCTGCAAAAGGGGGGTGTATTAAAAATGAATTGTGGACAAGCTGGGTAGATATTTTGTGCTTGCAACATGTTTGTAGGCTGTATTAAATCTTTCATAGCTGAACCCAGTTTACTGTGGGGAGCGAATCACAAAAAAAAGAAACAACAGCAGCAACTATTCAGTCGGGATTGTGCAAAAGAAGCACTGCAGATTCAATTAAGAGTATTAATATTTAAGACAAACTTAATTAATGAAATGCCTTTCACTGCGCTCAAGGCGCTAGAGTTATCAAAATCATAAACACTTGAAAGTTTTAACTTGCATGTTTTAAGTTTGATCTTCATGAAACGGTTAGATTCTTGTTGGTTTCTTTAATTACAGTCTAGTAAAATAGATGTAAAATAATTATATATATATACTGTGTATATATATATATATATATATATATATATATATATATATATATATATATATACACACACACATAACTGTCACGCATAACTACTTAACAATAAAGACAATAACTAAGAATTGCCCTTTCAAACAGTACGCCTCCAGGTCTTCTTTAAAACCAGACTGAGAGAAGAAAACCCGATACAATGTGGCAGGGAATCCCAAAGACTCGGACACAATTATGAAATGCCCTTTCATGCAAGGTGCAAGCAGGGGGAAAAGGGGACAGCAAAGATTTTAATACAACAATAAACTGCCATTTTTACCGTGGCACAGCAGGAGCACTGGCATTCTATTTTCATGGCAGTAAAAAGGTTATATTTAAGATGTATATTAACTTGAGCGAGAAAAAATGAATTGTTTTGCAGGGCAATACTACACAACACCTATAGCTATAGCTATGGTATAGTTTTGCACTTAGTGCCCCGTCTGGGAGGTTTTGTCTTCGCCCAACTTTCACCCACTCCCCAGATAAGGTGAATGCTGTTTCAACTGTTCTAAGGGATTGTAACAAAGAACGAATGAATCCAAGTCAACGACCTGTGAGGGCGCTGTGTAACAGGAACAGTGTGCCCCGTACTGGATGGTTTGGCAGTTCATTCCAGGGTCAGTCGGAAGCCGGCCATCCAGGAAGGGGGCGGAGCCACTATACCAGAAGTCATCGCCTTAATTTCATGCAGTAGGCGATGTGTCAGTCACGGACTGGAGGATACGTGATTGGCCGCACCACCGAAAGAGGACGTGACCGAGGGTATTTAGGGGAAGTGGCCGAGCTATCTGTTCCTTTGTTGTGGTTACTGAAAGGACCCGTTTAGGAAACAGAAGTAATTAATTATCGTGAGTGTTTCGTGTTTTGTTTGTTTGATTGTGCTAACTGTTTGTCTTTTGTCACTGTTAGACAGTCTGGAGAAGTGACCGTATCTGTATTTAGTGTTGTTATAAAGTGTTGTATTATTTCGGAACTGAAACCCTTGTTTTGCACGGAGCGATACACATGGCTGTGTAGAGCCTGTGCTTATTATTTAATTGTTGTTGACACGCAACCCAGCCAAATAAAGGAGCTGTTTTATTGAACTTCCACTGTCTTGTGTGTGTTATTCCTGAGCACTGCACCAACTACACCTATTCACTGCAAGCCACATTGCCACAGGTATATACTGTAGATGATATTTTAAAAAAAGATGTTATGATTTGAAATAAGGAAAAACTTCTCAGATATGAAAATCCGCCAAATTCACTGGTGGAGGACCTGCCTCAGAGCTGGTCACTTTAACAAAGAAAGTGTGTTCCAAACAATTCCTATAGAGGTGGGAGCGCGCCGGGCACAGCTAAACCATCAGTGCCACCAACATCTGTTTTTGAGACTACCAAACTCTTTCCCTTGTGACATGAATTGGTTTTGAACCCAGGCCACCAAAGACTAGTGAACTAGACCACTGTACCAACAGAGATGTTTTGCACTTAAATATTGTCTCTTCCAACAGGGTACGAAGTGACCAAATGTTGTAAATGTGATTTATTTAAATGCAGTTTTAACATAGCATACAGTACTGCTTGCTGCCATATATTGTAAGTGCAGAATCTTAAAGGGGAAGTCAAAAAACCTTTTATGCATACTGTGAGCTGGATGCTCAAATAATTGGGGTATTCTGACCAATCCTTGCACAAATGAGACCCGGATACTGTAATTTGATGAAATCAAAAGGAAAGTTTATTTACAATAAATAAACAAATGGCGCAAATACTGAAAATATAATAATAATGAAAAGAAAACCTAACCCAATTTCGGGTATTAGCTAAACTCACTTCTTGAGCCCTTAGTATTCTGTTCACTAATAAAAATCAACAAGATAACAAGGACTTGAAACATAAAAGTTCATTCAGGAAATCTTCAAGTGATTTCCCCTTTAGATTCTTCTCCAGGTAAGTATCTGTGTACAGTCCTTGTAACAGTTATAATCCACTGTTTTGTGTTGTCTCCTTTTAATCCACCTCTTTCTTTCAGGCCTGTGGATCGACAGGTAAGTTCACAGGTTTTGCTTTGCTCTCTGCTGGAGACCACCAGTACTGCAGTCTGTGGTCCTGGTACGTTCCAACCTCGGACTCCCTCTGCTGGACCACCCTGTGACTCGGTACAGTTTAATAAACCTTTGTTCCAAACTTCAGTTTGTCTTTGCCAGTTTTTCTTTTAAAACAGTTTGTACACAATGGAGATTGTTTGCAGCCAGCACACCAGATAAACAGTTCTGTGTTAAAACCACCTCAATGGCGTCTGCTAGTGTGTTTTCCAGCCTTTATTCTGTGCTTGCTTGTAAGTCTTCTGTTCCGCGTCTCTGCACACGAGACCGCAACAACACAACTAATACTTCTGTATGCTCTACTTGCACAACTCGTTTCACACTCTTAACTTGACACTTTGAACTCCCTTACTGTGGTAGCCTGGCCTCTTTTAAAACTGATCAGGATGAGTTTGCAACTTTCAAAGGCCTTTATAGCTCTGCAACAATTTTATAGCTAGGGCTCTGGAAAGTAATGGGCAAATCAATAAAACATAATAATAATAATAATAATAATATTAATAATAATAATAATAATAATAATAATAATAAAAATAATAATATCTTTATTTTTTATATAGCGCCTTTCATAGTGGACCACCATCACAAAGTGCTTTACAGAGGTAGGCTGTGAACTGCACATTATATTGTGAGAGTGTAGTCCTGGGGGGGAAAAAGGACTACATCTTCCAGAAGGTCACAGGCTGAAAAGCCTTCATTTGTTTAATTTAATTTGTTTAATTGTTTGATTAGTAATTATCCCCTGCACCTGGCTATCATTGTAAATTAGAGCCAGGTGCAGGGTATTTAAAGAAAGCAGCCAGTCTGTTTGGGGCTGCTGATGAAGGAAGAGCCCGGTCATGAACCGTAGAGAGAAAGGTATTTAAAAGGTAATCATGCTTTGCAAACGTAGTACCGCAAAGTGTTTGTTTGTACATTTGTGAATTGTTTTTGTGTTTTATTTGTCAGGTAAACGGCTTAGCTGTCCTGCGTGTTAGTCAGGGACCTGTGCAAAGTTTAGTTTGTGCTCATCAGAGCTAGGTGTTTATTTTATTATTTTTTTATTTTTGTTTGTTTATTAAAAACAGCGTGTCAACGCTTTGAAAATCCATTTCTGTGTCCTGGGTCTATACTTTTAAAGGGGCAACGAACCAAAAGTAGTAAGGTTGTGTTTCAATATGCAGAGTCACTTACAATAGAACATGCAGAAGTAGTATAGAAATACGACAATACTTCTGTAACTGGACCACAATTTTAATATCTCATCAATCTATACAGTGTAACGGTCTGCCTAAACCTTTAATCTATTAAGAATAATATGCAATATATAGAAATATATAGAAATATTGCGTCTTCAGTAATAATGTCAGTATTATAAGGTGTGGTATTTCTGTTAGAAACTAAACCAAAATAAATCGGACACATTGTGAGACTGCTATGCAAAGTTGCTTTTGAAGTGTCAGAAGACGCTTTTCTGGTTGAAACTACATGCTCAACAATAAAATATACAGGGATGGCCGGTTAACAGTGTTCGCTTGCTCACTGAACCCCCAGTCTCTTTATGAATTGCGGGGGGAAATGAAATTGCGTTTCATTTCCCCCTCTCATGTGACAGTGGCACATCAACAATGCCGTTCATCCCATCTGTTTAATGGGCTGAAGCCGGGCTGTGCTCGCTCAGAAATGCGAGCATCCAAATCCGCCGTGCAGTAGCAGCAGCCGTCAGTCAGGACTGGCCATGATTGACTTAAATGTCTGGATGGAGCGCAGCCGGTGAGCGAACACGGTGATCAGGCAATCTGCGCGCATGTGCCAAGACAACAAAGGCTATAAATATGAGCAGCACGACTTTATCTCTTCTTCCCAGTCTTGCATGGTGTGTTACTTTGCAGAAAGAGAGAAAATGTTTAAGCGTTTAAATATTAAAATAAAATTCACAAGTCTAATTATCTTTGTCTAACTTCATCAAAATTAATGTTATTTGTCTTTTTTGTTCAACTTCAGCAGTGCTTTACCTTAAGCTCAGTAATATCTTGCTGTATTTGGCCATGTTGCTTTTTTTTTTTTTTTTTTTTTTTTTGTGTGAATTTACCTACCACTACTGTGTTTGGGATAATCGGTTATTAAATATACCATACAGTATATTTGTATTTTAATATTTATATAATATTTTATGTATATATATTTTGTAATCTTGTTGATAGCCGCGTCAGGCTTTTTAAATTACAATTTTTTTTACTGTTTGTAGCTGATCAATCTTTTATTAGGTGTGATAGAAATACAGTGTGTCTTGGTTTTAAATCTCCCTCCCGACCTGTGAGGGCGCTAAGTAGCAAGAACAGAGTTCTTTTGGACGGGCTGGTTTGACAGTTCTTTCTCCGGGTCAGGAAGTCGGCCAGTCTGGATGAAGGCGAGACTCCATTGCAAGAACGCATTGACCCGGAAGGGAAACAACGTGGCAGCCACAGATTGGAGAGGCGGTTACACTTGTTTACCAAGGGTTCATGTGTGACAGCATAAAAGGGGGCGGAGAATCGCAATCTGTTCCTTCGCTTGGTTTGTGGTTTTTAAACCTAGAAGGACGGTGAGAGACCCCAAGGACTTTAACAGTATCGTGAGTGTTTTTTGTTTGTTTGTTCTGTCTGTTAGTAATTGTCTTGTTTGTGAATCACCAGACAGCTAACAGGATTCCGGAGCTGTCTCCTTGGGCCAACACAAAGCCGGAACAGCACTTCACCACTGTCATGAAATAAACTGTATCACCCACCACAAGCACTACAGCACGCACCCAGGACTGGTGACTGTGTTAGTATATTGTGGGATGGATATTTGTGTTTATTATTTGGGACTGCAACCCTGTTATATACTCTGTGCACTACATATTGTTGTGTATTTGCTGGGGATTATTATTTGGTCACCAGACCTGGATAAAAATAAAAACTGTTCCAAACCGGATTATAAATCTCAGTGTGTTTCATTACTGCACTGCATCACCCTTGCACCTGCACATACCACTTACCACTTTGCCACAGGTCTATATAAATTATCTGCTGGTTCCTGAAAAAAAAAAAAAAAATCTACTTAATTGTTAATTAGTGGTTTTGTTTTTTGTTTTTCCTTTGGCCTTAACTGTGACTTCCATTTAAGGTCTTATTTTTTTCCTGTTCTTGTCTTTGAACTTGGGATTGATTTAGATTCAGGGACAACTTAAATTTAAATAATAAAGTAATCGAAAAATTTGCCACGGTAAGACATCGCAGAGCAAACTTTTTGTATCGCTTCCAACAAGAAACAGATGGACAGTGATTCTACCACTGAGGTTGCCCCCCTGGACTCGACCCCCCCCCCCCCCCCCCCCCCCCCCCAGACCCCAACCCCTCACCTGCATCTGAGATGTGAACACCCAAAAATTTGGGCCACCAGCTGCCACTGAAAATATAAACTACAATATAAACATCTTTGAGATGTCATCAGCCACAAGTAGACTGATCTGTGGGATGTTTGCCATTTCTTATGGATGCGTGATGCAGTGTATCATTGGTTCCAGGTAGTGTGAAGAACTGTGTAGGATCAATGCTTTGGGGTGAATGATTCAGTCAAGTCCCAGTTAAAATAAAATAAGACTTCTCTTTATTCACAGCTCAATAGTGATAAGCAAAATACAGTATCTATTTCAACCCTGAAAACACATAGCAGTTGGGAAATTATATTAGCACTGTTGTGCTAATGGTAAAGTAAGAAACATACATTTTGCTTGCAACCTTGTTGCTACCCCAAGCATGTCCCTCTGCTGGTCAATTCAGTATTAAAGTATAAAAGGGATATACCTTAGTAAAGGAATCATTTACAGTAACTTGGATTATTTCACAAATAAATAGCAACATTTCAACAAGAAAACAATGTATGTATTTTTATTTGAAAATAAAAGGTATTTTCATAAATTTAATAAAAAATAAATATAGGTCTGGAGGCAGCTGGCCTAGTCTCTGTGACAACCAGAAAGATAAGGAATGTAGACTTTTATTCTTTGTGTTTTAAACTTATTTTTAATTGTACTGAATCTGCAAAATTGTTATAAAAGAGGTAAAAGGGAGTGAGCCTAGCTCGGTAACCATAGCTACACCGATAAGTGAGTCCCACTGGCTCGACCAAGTTTGACTTCCTAGAATTGCCAGGTGCTGCAGCTAATTCAATGTAGTTATTGTGAGCAATGCGAGATATTGTAAGTTTGGAAATCTTCAAGGGCAACCAAGAGGCTGTCTTTGCTTTAGAGTGAGTTTTGTAAAGTCAGTCAGACAAAGGAAAGAGCAGAGGTAACATCTTGAACTGCAACGCTGCTATCAACATCAAGCAAGGAAAGTCAGAAAAAAGGAGCTTGCATATAATATCTTTAACCAGGAGCTCCAAACGTGAACAAGTAAGTCAGAGAAAAAAGGAGAGCTTTTAATAACTAGACTGCAAGCTCTGAATATCTTCTAGAAACCACCCAATAATTAATAAACTTGAAGAAGACTCAAAAATTGTTTAAAGGACATTAACATACAAATAAATTCACTACCTGGGATCATGATTAAAGAAGAGGACAACTAATGACTTAAAGACTGAATTGACCTACTGGAATGGTGAGTTTTACTAAAAGTATTTATGTTTTGTTAAACAAAGACTGAACGGGGACACCACTCTACAAGACGTCACGCATGCTCAACAATGCGAAACAAACTGAGTATTCTCAGTTAAGAATTAAGAATAGAAAGGGTTACAGAAACTATTCTTGGGGAATTAAATACATTTATATTTGCAGAAAAGTTGATCGTGGTGTAATGTAATAAGGATTTGTGTGTTATATTTTGTTTTCTTACAAAAAGAAATTCTAGTTTGAATCTTCCATTAAGTGAATTACAGCTAACAGCTATAATAATTGCAAGACGATATATGCACTTGAATAATCAATCAATCAATCAATCTTTATTTTATATAGCACCTTTCATAGTGGACCACCATCACAAAGAGCTTTACAAGATACAGTAAAAACAAGAAAACCCATAATACTTTAAATACAGAGAAATGCATAATACATGATAGTAGCATAATACATGAAATAGTACATTAAATACAGTGGAAAGTGCATAATACATGAAACAGTAGCAGCAACACAGTAGCTAATAGCAGATATCAGGCTTAAAGAGCATGGAAAGCAAGAGGGAACAGATGGGTCTTGAGAGTTGATTTAAAGTGAGCGACGGTGGGAGCATCACGCACCAAAGCTGAGAGATAGTTTCAAAGAGTCGGAGCTAAACGAGCGTTCTTTTTATTATTTATTTCTTAGCAGACGCCCTTATCCAGGGCGACTTACAATTGTTACAAGATATCACATTATTTCACATACAATTACCCATTTATACAGTTGGGTTTTTACTGGAGCAATCTAGGTAAAGTACCTTGCTCAAGGGTAACAGCAGTGTCCCCCCACCAGGGATTGAACCCACAACCCTCCGGTCAAGAGTCCAGAGCCCTAACCACTACTCCACACTGCTGCCCTGTGTGGTGCACTTTTGTGGTGCACTTTTGTTTGGGGATAACAAGCAGGACAGAGTCAAAGGACCTCAGCTTGCGGGCAGGGACATAGCGGGTCAGCAGATTGAGGAGGTACTCGGGACCTGTGTGATGAATGGCATTGTAGGTGAACAGGAGAGTTTTGAAAATAATCCTGAACTTTAGCCAGTGCAGCTGGGCAAGATGGTGGGTGATGTGATCATGTTTTTTACATCTGGTAAGGATCCTGGCAGCGACATTCTGAACTAGCTGCAGTCAGTTTATGGTGCGTGCCGGGAGACCACCATACAGAGAGTTGCAGTAGTCGAGTCGAGAGGAGACAAATGCATGACAAAGTATCTCTGGGAGGGAAAGGTAGGGACAGACTTTGGAGATGTTTTGAAGATGGTAGAAGGAAGATTTGACCACGGAGGAGATGTGGGCATCAAAGGAGAGGTTGCTGTCAAGAAGTACACCAAGGCTTCGTACTGTGGGGGAAGGCAGCAGCAGACAGTTGATTCTCAAGTTGAGTTTTAAATCCTACTAGAAGGAGTTCAGATTTGCTAGTGTTCAGCTGAAGAAAATTGGCAGACATCCAGGCCTTGATGTCTTGAATGCAAGCTGAGAGTCGGACCATGGCAGAGTGGCTTCCAGGGTCGAATTTTAAGTAGAGCTGGGCGTCGTCAGCATAGGAGTGACACATGAGACTGTGTTGGCAGATGAGGTGACCCAAGGGAAGGATGTAGATGTTGAAGAGAATGTGCCCAAGAACCGATCCTTGGGAGACACCATAAGTGACTGGGTTTACAATGCCATTGCATCCAGCATAGAAAACAGATTGCATGTGTCCGGATAGGTAAGAGGACATCCAGGAGAGACAGATTGCAGAGATTCCAGCATACTTCTGAAAGCGGTCAAGAAGAATGCCATGATCTATGAATCTTATTTTCCTTAAAGAACAGATAATGGGAGTTAAAATGTTTTTGTGCCATGATTCTAATTAAAGGATATATGTTTAAAAATTGATTGATAAAGAATTAAGAACAATGTTGGAATATCTTATTAATTAGAATTCGCGGAATTTATATTCATTTATTTATTTAGTTTCATATTTACTCAAACAATTATCCTGCTTGCATATTCATATTATTATATTTACTTAAGAATATAATTAGTTCTTACAGAATAGACAATGATAGACAATTAATGTATTGCTTTCACTTGTAATTGACATTTACACTGAGATTTTCCGCTCTAACCGAGGAGTTTAAGTGAGTCAAGGTCCTACTGGAAATTACATTAGTAGAGTCACGCGACAAATGCGTAAGGGAGGCAGCACCTGTGTTGAAAACTGGAAGAAAGTGGGCGGCAAAGAAAGCTGTGGAGGATGCAAAGGCTGCCCTTCGAATTGGCGATATCATGGGACAAGTTCAGCATGGAAGAGGGGGTCTTGGTCTCAGTTCAGCTCCTCCTACATGGCACAAGGCAGCCCCAGCTCAACGGAGGAAGCTGGTAGTCAACGAGGTGCAAAAGCAGGAGGAGAGGATGAGGTGTATAAAGGCCATTTCCCAGGCCAAGCAGGGAGAATGGATGAGATGGGAGAGTGTGGAACAACGCAAGATTGGTTGGCAAGACCTATGGTCAATGGAACGGAGCAGGATCAGTTTCCTCATCAGGTCAACATATGATGTTCTCCCATCACCACAGAACCTAAACCTCTGGGTAGGAGAGGATCCCTCGTGTCCTTTGTGTTCATCACCTGCAACATTAAGGCACATTTTGACAGGATGTAAGGTGGCTAAGGACGGTTTACTTGGCGCCATGACCAGGTGCTGCGATGTTTGGCCTTAGCATTGGAAGACAAGCGTAACATGACCAATAAGTTGCCACCTGTTCCATCAAAACATTACATACAAAAGACAACATTCCTCCGCCCAGGAGAGCAACCACCAAAAGGTGTTAAAACCAATCCTCGCCCAGGACAACTGGAAGCTGCTAGAGACTGGAAAATGCTGGCAGATGTTGGTCAACGGCTTATTTTTCCACCTGAGATTGCCACCACTAACCTTCGACCAGATATGTCTTATGGTCTGGATCAGCACACCTTGTTCACCTGGTAGAGTTAACAGTGCCATGGGAGGATGCTGTAGATGAGGCGTATGAGAGGAAGAAACTGCGGTATGCCCAACTAGCCACTGAAGCGGAGCAGCGAGAATGGAGAGTCCGGGTTTACCCAGTGGAGGTGGGTTGTCGAGGATTTGTGGCACACTCTACAACCCGGTTTCGCAGAGACGTCGGATTCTGTGGCCAAGAGTTGCGTCGCACAGTGAAGAATTTATCTGAAGCAGCAGAGAGGAACAGCAACTGGCTGTGGTTGAGACTGAAAGATTCTGGCTGGGGATCTCAAGCACAATAGAAATAAAGAAACGCTGATGTACGGGTAAGTAAGCTGGGCTGAGTTGAGTGGGGGACGGAGGGGGGTGATGCTGGGACGCCAGAATCACCGTCGAGCCCTCTTGAGGTGTCGTGGGCTAGTCGACGAAACACCGAGGATGGAAGGTGCCCACTTGAAGACCCCAGAGATGTACCCTACTTAGCTCAATCCAGACGGTTGTCATGCTGATGCGCTGGGGAGACCACACTGTGGTTGATCCCCGGAGCCAGCATCGCAGACGTTGCGTGTGCTGATGCGCTAGGGAGGCAATAAGCTGATCCCTGGAGCCAGCATTACACTTCAGCCATCAATACCAGACAGAAGGACAGATGGATCACATTAGTTTACTGTAAAGCTACGTCTTAGTTGGTGCTTATCTTGGCTAGAGCTGAGTTCAAATCAGCATGAAGTTTTAACATCTACTCTCGTGTAATGGAAATCATTTTTGACTAACGTGCCTAATGCACTGATTTATAATATGTTGATATTAATCTTCTTTCCGGCTTTTGTACTGCATTTTATTTACAAACTTTTGATGAATGTTATAAAAGATGTAACGTAATGCAACCCAGTCATAATGCACGTTTTTGTCACGAGACGTAAACATGCTGTGAAGCTACGATATAAAAATGTACCAATTAATTACATTAATAAACCCTTAGTTCCTTCTTAAATAAAAAAGTGTACATTAGTAGAATTATTTAGTTAGTAGGTCTACATATTTAATATGCCAAACATAATACATATATCGGTATTCATAAACAATGTTTTCAATACTGTACTTTTAATTCTAGGCTTTTGATAGCAAGAAGGAAGACCTCAGATTTTCTAAAACAAATTTAACTTTGTTTACTTTTAAAATGAATTATGTTATGATTGGGAATTAATGCAGGAATGACAGGCATTCTGCATACACAGCAAATTAATTTAAAATAAAACATATTTTTAAAAATATGCTACACATGGCATATTATTGTAAAATACATTTATTCGTAGCTTAGATATGTTCTTGTAATCGTGGACATTAACATTTGCTTATCCACATACACACTGTATTGCAGATCTATAGACTATAATGAATTGGAATGCAGGAACCATCTTTACTGTGAATTAAATAATAAACCTAAAAAATGACGTTTTTTATATACCTAGGGGCTGAAATAGTAAATGTAGATTTAGTGCTTCATGCATTGCATCGTCTTCACATGAAAGGACATTAAGTCATATTCAGCCATGAGAATAAGTCCTTTCTTGCACAATTAACTGTTTGGGGCCTGAGCGACATGCTTTTCTTTAGCCACAATTAAGTTCCAAGATGGTCTGACACATTTACCCGTGCATTCATTAATCTTGTCAGGGCAATGGAGGAGATAATGAAGACTTACGAGAATACCTAGAAATGTCTTGGAAAATGTTTCTTGCCATTGCAGTACAAGAATCTTCAGTAGTTCCCAATACTCCAGTGTCAGAATCAACAAAAGGCATGTGTTTGTATCAGAATGGCTGAGTAGTGACGTTCCCAGACCAGAAAGCTGAGACTCATAGGTACTTGCGGTGTTGAAAGCGCTGGTGCACGTGTATTTATTGAACAAAAACAAACCAAACAGTTTTACAAAAACACACAGCTCACCGAGCCAAAATAAAAGGTTGAAACAAAAACAGGTCACGAACAACTATCTCCCTCCACCCAAAACAAGTACTGACCATCTCCAGATTAGCAATAAATTAATCAATTCATCTGGAGATGGTCATATTCTGCACAGGGTTTTTAATATCTGCGTGGTCGACAGCAACTTTAAATTAATTGACAGAGACAAGCTGCTACCATCGCCTCTGCCAGACCACATCCAAACCAAATAATAATAAAGAAACCATTGTGTTTTAAATAAACACAAAATACATTTAAACACAACAAAAATAACATCACTTGTTTAAATAAACACCAAACAATATATTTCGTTTAAATAATAATCCAATAAACACAGTACATTTATTTACATGCCCCCTCTAATTATTGGCAGGGCTTTTCTTCTGTCCTGCCACAATTACGTGATACTTTGTTCCCAAGATTTAGCCTTCAATAGTTCAGTCAAACTCTGATAGAGTATTGTAGCAGGGCGGTAGAGAGCCCTGCTGTGTAAATATATTTATTTATTTTTAGAACAGGGTTTCCCCCTCCGCCCCTGTGTTATTTTGTATTTGTTTTGTATTATTATTATTATTATTATTATTGGTATGGATTTATGTATAGATGACGGCGAAGCGCCGTGGGTATTGTTTTTGTATTTATTTATTGTTTTGTAAATATGACGGCGTAGCTGTTCGTTTTGTTTGTTATTGTTTTATTTAAAATGTGTTCTGGCAGAGGCGAGAGTGGGTACTCGTCCTCTGCCAGGAATAATTAAAAAAACCTTGTGCAGAAGGTGGCCATCTCTCGAATTAAGTGATTTAATTTGTTGCTAATCGGGAGATGGTCAAGCAAGAGAAAAACAAAACTAAAAATTAAATACAGGATCAGTGAAGGCTGCTGCCCAGCCTGACCGGTATTGTTTATACTTTGTGTTCGTGATTTTGTTTTGTTTACCTGTTTTATTTTCGCTCTGTGTTTTTGTGTTTAAATATTTTATTTATTTTTGTATTATTTGAATAAAACGGCGCACGCCACGTCTTTGTTTTGCAACTGCAGTTACCTGTGTGTGTTCTTCCTGCTTCTGGCCTGACGTCACATCTCAGCCATCCTGTCACAAGTATTGATAATAGAGTCTCAAAAGCAATACCTGAGCCATTTTACAGAACTGACTTTGATGCACATCTTCACCCTCAACTTTCAAGAAGGAATACCTTTATAACAGTTGTGGCAATGGGCCCCTTTGTGTATGTTTGTGTTTTGTGTTGTATGTAGAGTGTAAATGTTGGTGTATTGTAGTTGGTACACAGGATATAATTTGGGTAATGAGCACAAGTGTTTAAAAATGTATAATTGTATATTAGGCATGGGGATTGCACTTCACTTCACGTGCATTTAAAGTATTTAATATGTGAGCATGGGGGTTGCACAGATTAATTCACGTGATGGGATTTAAGGGAATAATTAATTGGTAATTGAATCCCAGCACAACAGTATATATAGATCCACTTTTCAATCACTCGGGGTTGTGTGTTCGGTGAGTGGAGAAAGGGTGAGAGAAAACAATTGCCGATACTTGTTTGTTTATTTTACTCACTGTGTTTGTTTGTCTGTCCGTCCATTGTTTAGTGTTAGTCTGTTTTGTTTGTCTGTTTATTTTGGCCGCAAGTGCCGTGTCCTGTTTTCTGTTTAAAACTTTTATTTGTTTCAATAAACCTGCTGAACGCTACCATTGCGTCTCAGTTTCACTCCTCACCACTGTGTCTGTGTACTGCTTTCTGGGCTGACGTCATTCACAAAGCCACCCTGTGACACAGTTTACCACAATAATTTTGCACAGTAAATGTGTAGGTTTCTCATGCTTTTCCCATGGGTATGCGATGCATTTACCCTAGTAATTTGTATTACACTTTATTGTGCTTTTACTGTGGGAATGTGGTGTGTAATCAGTGAGAAATTGTTATATATCCTTCAACAAAAGCACCAGCTGAATGAAGCAGCCATTAAGGAGCAATTGAAGTGCAGAGAATCAACACACTAGTGCATTTTCATAGTACTAAATTATTCTGGGGAACAGCACCAGTGCCTTCAGTATTTAATGCTTTATAACCAGGACTTAAAGGGCCTCATTTAAAAAAGGGCACTAAACATTATGGTGCACCATAAATTACCATTAGTGTGCACGTTAATGATTTCCATATTTACTATAGCAATTTTATTCATTATCGCGTGCGATACTTGGCACATTATGGCACGCACTAAATTTAGTGCTTCACAGTATGGTAATCAGAATGAATATGTGATGTGTATGGTAATGCATGCTGATGTATTTAAATGAGCATCCAGCTCACAATAATGAGATGAATTGTATTCACATTGTATTTACTTAAGGGCATTAAAATGATCATTTATTAGTGCGTATGGAAACCAGGCTTTAACCACTGATAGACATGCTATTTAAACCTCTTTTTCTAGCCTGAAAATTAGTGATGTGCAGTTTGATTCTTTTTACTGACTAGATTCATTCAGTTTAGTGAATCAATTCAACAAATGTGTTTGTTTGATTCACTGATTCACTAACACAAAATAAATACATCTTGCTGAATTACTTGGTGTGGCAAGATAGCAACAGAGGGAAGACTCAGAGACAGAAAATGCAGTGAAAGAAAAATATTTTAAATTGACAAAAACCACAAAATAAAAAGGCACGAGGGCCAAACAAAAGGTATACACACCAAACAAAGGCTTTCAAACAAAACACATCAAATTAAACGTATTTATACAGACAACACGTACTCTGTGTCTCTTTGAACAAAACCACTCCAAACCACACTCGCCAAACAAAGAATTTCACCTGCCTTTTATAGGCTGTGGCTGCCACATTCTCACATGTATTTTCACAGGGAGGAATTTAACCCCCTCCCTGCTGATCCAAACCAAACAAGAATCACAATAAAAAACATAATGAAAACAGTAAAAATAATAACAACACCACAAATTATAGGGGCAACCTGGCACCCCATCACACTTGGTTATGAAAATTTGTTTGAACGGAAAAACGTGCAGAAATGATAATTTATTGTTTAGGGGATCAAACTCATCTGGCAGCAAAGGCCATTTAAGTTAAATCACTTGGTGGGCCGCACTGTAAAAAAAAAATAAAAAAGATATACATCGTAACGTAGATGAAAATAGAAATTGTATGTAGGCCAATATACTCAAATATACTACTTTACACAAAACACATTACCCCCACTGCACGATTCCTAGTCATCAATAAGTATGCAGGCACGGTTTCAATCAATTAATCAACATATTACTGTATTTTCGTAGTAACTGTGTAATTTGTCTTGCATCTGTACTTTCGTCGGGCTCCACCCCCAGCCTTTTATAGAATGAAAATAGGCATATAGCTAGAGGCAGCTTTCCTAGAACACTGACAAAAAAACTAAATATCACAAATGTAATATAATAATAATAATAATAATAATAATAATAATAATAATAATAATAATTTACTTTCAATGGAAATCTCAGAGTAAAAAAAAAAAGATGTTGGAGTATATACTGCTAAGTCTCAATATTTAATTTATATTCCAAAATGTAATGTTTTTAACAGCACTTAAAAAAAAAAAACATACTGGCAAACTGTGAAAATGCGATTTAGTAAAGAGTACCACTATGAATGTGCCTTTTTATGACTTCTGTCCGGACACTGGACTTCTTTTCTTGCACACTTGATAACAATGCTCATTGTGTGTTCTAATTCTGCAACTTTTCCACATAATAGCTGTTGATGCAGAATCCAGTGTAAGAAAATGGGTACTTCTGCATTTCTTTCTTAATTTTTTTTCCAGACTGTAATCCCAGTTAGTTTCTTCCAAGGTAATTCTGCACTGTCCATGGCTTCTTGACGTTAAAAAGTCCTTTCCTGTGGTTGTGTTGTTCATCCTTAAACTTAAAACCTCTTCAATAACATTAAAGTTAATATTGCCTGCCATTTCGGTAATACGCTCAGCAACCGTGTTACGAGACAGACATTAGAAACATTTTCAATTTTTTCAGGGCATGCTACATCAGCTGTTAAGCATGAACCTTTTAACAAATTCACCATCTGAAAAAGGTTTGGCAGCACATGCAATTTCTTTGCTAACAATGCAACAGCACTTTCATTTTTTATTCTCATTTTCAGAGAGAGACTCCATAGCTTTCCAGTAAACTCAAAATACGTTGCTTTGTGCAGCATGTCATAGTGTTACCATTTTCGGAAACTCTGATATAAGATAACTACTCTAGCGTGTGCCTTGGTGTGGGAGTCCGCTGCGTAAGACGCCTAAAATCCTAAAAGTACTTGGTCGTGGTCCTCAGATTCTTATTAGGACAAGTAAAGAAAATAAATGATGACTAGAAGGTAACACCAAGGTTAATTGTGTGTCAGTATCCTAGGTACATATAAACCCATGTAACCTGTTTTAGATGTGATTTGTGCAGAATGTAAATGTATATATAGGGTGGTTATAATAAAGCTAATTTGTGGGTTACTCAGCAATGGTGGAGGAAAGGTTCAACACAGATGAAATTACTTCACTTCTACATGCTCATATTTCTATGCACAGTAGCAGCTTAACTGACTGACCTAACAACAACAAATACTCCTTCTTTATCTTAATTATTCCCACTGTTGCTGCAACTTAAAGAGAGAAATCCATGAGCCCTGTCAGTGCTGATGCCCTATTCAGCTCTTTAACAACATTCTGCTGAGAATGGATGCTGTAATTAAAAAGAATGGAAACCACATTGAACATGCGAGTAATGATGTAACACAGCACCCCGTATGGGCCACGCAGGAAGTTTTGAACCTGTGGTGGTGAACGTCACATGGACTGTTGTGCATTGCTAAATATCAGTCCTGTCCTCATTTTCGTTTAGCCTTTGTTCATTCTTGGAAGGAAAGTGATTAATAAAATAATGGACAGATTCATTTGCTGCTAACAGGACAATAAAAGAGAGACACTGTTAGTGCCTGCGTACATGTTAAATGTTAAACAAGGTTTATTTATTTGTTGGTGAACCCATAATTACTGTGTAGGAACAATTGTCACTGTATCCAAATTTAATGCAGGGAGCTGGACTCCTCGTGTATTATAGATGGCCATTTTTAATACCGGAAAATAAATGTATTTGTTGATTTGTATGTTTGTGATTTATTTGTTGTGTGTATAGCCAATAATTAAATTAGAATCTTTTGATAGAATGATGACCTGTTAATTAAGAGAGGGTGTATGGAGTTTAAAAGAGAAGCTCCCATGCTACCTGTGTGTGTGATTGGAGAGAGATAAAGCAAACAGGTAGTGTAGGTGATGCAACGTATGTAAAGTGGCTTTTGCTGTTGTTATCAGACTGCCTGAAGGGAAGTTTGTGTTAAAAGAATAAAGACTGAATTTTATAGAAAATGTCTTGATTGAATTTTGTCCGGTAATCTGGTGGTAACGAAGGGAACCCTGTGACAGGCCACAGCATGTCCATTCTACCTACAAAATATTAGCCCTATGCTACTATTAACTTTTCTCCACCAATACTGTAGAGTTCCCAAAGTGACTTTATAATTTACCACCCTGTATATTCAATTTATAATGATCATCATGACAATGAAGCCAAATCTATTGAAATAGCAGAGGATGAAAACTATGCATCTTTTCTCATGTTCTGGTGAATCTTTTTTAGTTTGAATAACACAGTGATTCAAAGTGGAGTATAAATGTTAATAAAAGTAAAGATATAAGTTCACCTTTAGTCTTGAGGTTAGTAAAAGTCTCAGTGACTTAAAGTAAGAATTCTTAAGCGTATGACTTTACCTACAATACCAGACCAAATTATCAAGCAGTCCTGCTGTCTTATATGATTTAGAAAATGAACAAAGGTTTGGTTCCTCGTCTCTGCAATTAAGCAACATGACTTCCCAGAAAGTGTGGCTGCATGCTGCTATGGGTGATGTATAGTTTTTACACTAATGCCTCTCCTGTCCTTTTGTACAGGTACCAGGATGAATAGAGCAGCAAATACAGTTTATGGTCCTGAAAAGACAGATGGATTTCATTACTGAGGGGGACACAGCAGGAGAATCCTTCCGAATTTTCTGTGGGGAGGCACAAAACAATGACATAATGTATGACAACAGCCGACAGTTCCACGGAACTGCCTGATCCCTCTGAGACTCCCAATGTTGTCTTAGGTAGCATTACAATGGAAAAGAAGGAGCCTTAAAGGTGAAAAGAAGATATTAAATTGCAGACAGTGACTGCTGCATAATGGAAACATTATAATTTATTTTTTTGAAAGAAATCATTACCTGATTTTACTTTAAAAACAACATCAAATAGCTAAACACTGTCTAATTGGTCAAGGTTAAAGGTTCAGCTAACCCACTGAAAGGATATGTATTGGGGCAGATGAATACATTCAAAACCAGAAGGTGTTTCCCGTTTAACCCAGTTATATGGTACCAAATCTCAATACTCAGAAACACTGTTTTTGGTGTGATAACGTGCCACCCAGTCCTTCTGCATTAGCAGTAAATAATATTACTATATTTGGGGTATCTTTGAAGTGAGAAAATGAATTTGAAAATGGAACAATTATCTATCCAGGGATATGAAGATTGTTTTTCTTTCTTACAGTGTGTTAGTCATGGTGACTCAGTAGGGAGCACCCTACCTCCGGGCTGAAAAGTCATGGTCATGTTTTACTACTACTATGGTTAAAGTACATAACTAAATAGGAATGCAATAATTGACCTAAATGAAATGAAAACATAACTGACCCACTATGACAGGTTAGCGTCACAGCCCAAGCTGTTACCGGCAGGAAAGAGACCCAGAGACAGAAAGCTGCAGTTTTAAAGTGCTGTTGCGCACTTTATTAAACAAATAACACAAAAACAAACAAACAAGGCACAAGGGCCAAAATAAAAGGTTTAACAATCAGTAGGCTGGGCATTCACCTGCAATATCCACACCTCACACCTCACACCTCACACCAAACAAAGGATTTTGCTTCCTTTTTATACAATTGGCCACTCCCCAATTAGTATCAATTACCTAACTGGGGATTGCTGGCAGGGACAGATTTAACCCCATCCCTGCCAACCTTCCATTCCATTCAATTGTTTGGTTATATCACAGAGAAATCCCAACTCACACAACCACTTTGCAACTGAAAGCTCTCTAATTTCTTTACCTTTATTGTGCATGAAAATTTCTATTTCTTGACGCAATCCAAAGAACCTTGTAAGTACTGCACTGCAACAAATCACCATATTGAGCATTAAGCTCGTCAAGCAACTTTTGGAATTCCCGGTGATTCAAACCTTTCTCCCTGATGAAATTTACCATTATCACAATCGTGACCATCATGTGATCCATTTTCAGCACCTTCCCACACAGCGCTTCTTGGTGTAGAATACAGTGGTGTGTTGTAAGTGTCGTTGGACAATTCACCTCCTGTAGTTTTTTGAGCACCAAAGCAACAAGCCCATTTTTTTTTTCACCACACATGGCAGGCGCTGTTGAAATATATAATTTGCTGTGGTAGTGCTGTGCATAGTGGCAACATCCAAAAGCTCTTCGGTAATAGTGAAGTCTGCATCAACACCCCAGATAAAAATAGATAACTGAGCGGTATCAGTAATATCTGCTCTCGTCAACAGCAAAAGAAAAGGCTACGAAATTGCTTGCTTTTACAGTGAGCTGATCTTGAAGATCGTTAGCCAGGTCATCCACTCTTTCAGCCACGTTATTTCTTGAAAGACTGACATTGGAAAACACACGCTTTTTCTCAGGATATACTATTTCTGTGACTTTAAGCATGGTGTCTTTTACAACAGCACCCTTTGCGATTAGCTCTGTCACAAGGTAACTTGCCTTTACTGCTGCATCACTTTCACTTTTTGCCTTTTAAAACATGTTCTGTTGTAAATCAATGGTTCTTTTTAATTTGGCCACCTTTTCTTGCCTTTGCCTTCCTTCAAACTCGCCATATTTTTATTTATGTTTGGTTTCATAGTGGCGCCTTAAATTGAATTCTTTCATCACCGCAATACTTCCCTTACATACCAAGCAAATGTTTTTTTCTTGCTGCTCTACAAATAAATATTTAGACTCACACCTTCCCTGAAACAATCTGCCTTCCTTTTTGATCTTTCTTTTCTTGGACATTTTGAGAGTTTGAGTGTTTTTTGTTTGTTTGTTTGTTTTGTTACTGAGACAGTATTACCGTTTTTGAGGGTCAGTACGAGACATTATTGGCTGTCTCTCCCTGTCTTCTATTTCTTTTGCTCTGTGATTCCCGCTACTTTTGTAATGCTGATGGGATTTGGAGTTCTTACATGTAATAACCCAATAGACGCAAATTGGGCCAGGCCAAATTACACGGGCCAAAGAATTAACTTTGCAGGGGGCCGGATAAAGTACCTCTGAGGGTCTTGAGTTTGACACCCCTGCTGTAGTATGTTCAGAAAAACTAAAAACAAGCAATAATGAAGAATGTCAAAAAAACAACTGCACAGTCAATATTACATTTAAACAACATTACAATAAACAAGGCATTAGACAACAATTTATCAATGAAATAACACGTAATTAGTCAAAGCAACTTCTTTAGACTTCACTGTAAGAGATTATTTTATAATCACTTTGCAAAACTGTAAGTTGAATACAATTACAATGGAAACTGCTTCATAGCTTACCATACACAAAACAAGAAATAAACATTTAGGATTTCGGCTCTTCAGATGCAATGCTCTACTAGTGAAGCATCTGATTCTGTATCTTAAGATATTCTGCTGCATGCAACATGGTATTACTTACATAAGACATTCTCTAAAATGACTTCACAATGAATACCACAAGTTACCAAAATGACAATATGAACTGTATATTTATACAGTATGATACCTGTCATCTAATCAAATACACGCATATCTTTTACCATATATATCATACCCCGATAAGCATTAGTTTGATACTTGCGTGTCATTTCCGTTTATACAGTTCCATTTAGGTAAAGCAGGAGGGGACCTTTGTATGGCAGGGAGATTGAATTCCTCCTCCGATTTTGAAGGAACAAATTTGAGCTGCAAATATTCTTGTTTTAAAGGGATTTTAAAGGGAACAAAGGGAGGCCTGGGAGAGTTTCTGATTGGCTAGTCATATCAGAGCTAAGAGACTGTTTGAAGTGCAAGCGTTAAGCATCGTCTCCTCTGTGTCAGCCAAGCGCTGAATAAATTTGCAGACTTAAACTAATAACTGAGCATACCAATCTGTCTATATTAAAATAAGTCAATATGACTTACGGTTGGGGACCAACAAGGAGCGTTGTATTGGCCTTTACACTCCAGCAGGTATGAGGCAGGAAAGTCGTCTGGGGCCAGTTCACTGCATTGTTCTTCAGCAATTTATGTTTCCATGAGGTCCAGTTTCTTTAGTGTGATTAACAACAGCTGCTGTACTAAAACCACAAAGCAGGTAGAGCCAACAGAGTTAAAATATCGGGAAGACACAAAAGACACATGGCAAAAACAACATAGTTCTGCCAATATAATTTATAGCTATAGAGGTCAGGGATGGCTCAAGCAAAAAAAAAAAAGGGGGGGGGGGCGCTTTTTACATACATTATTACCAGAAAAAAAGCTGTTTGTCTACAGGTATGTGCCAGTGTAGAGGTTCCTGAGGGAAGGGGTGTATCTTTTTAAAAGGGGTAGTAGGGCACCATAGAACATTTTAAACACAATCTAGAACTATACAGAACACAAAAACCACATTGTGTAGCAATATGACTTTTGTGTTTGTGTATAGTTCTACATATTCAGGGAAAATGAATCTGGCCACAGACAATACATATGTGGCACAAATAAACCTCCTTAATAAACGTCTGTTTTAAAACAAAAATAGTCTGGAATCAGAATTGCTACATACTGTAAATCCAAAATCGTTTTATTACGCAATTTCCGCAACTGAAACATTTTTGCCATTAATATTATTATGCTGTTTTCAATAATTGTATTGAAACAGTGCACAATATTAATGTGGGTGAGTGACGGGGTACACCCCGCCCCTGTGTTTATTTTGTATTATTATTATTATTATTATCAGGTATTGTTTTGTGTTTATTTTAATGTAGGTTGGCAGGGACGAGGTTTGCGTTTCACCTCTGCCAAATGCATGATCGGCAGCAAATGATTTATTGACAAATTGGCTAAATTAGGTAATTGACAGCCAGTTAATCCCTCGACCACGATAGAAAAACGAGCAGCTTTTTCTGACCGGGGTTGGGTTGTTGAGAAGAGGAACATAAGTGAAAATATATCTAAAAACAATTGCTACTCGTGCTGGCTTTAAACCAGCATATTACTTGTTTGTGTGCTTGTCACTGTTTATTATTTGTTTTAGCCATTGTGCCTTTTGTTTTTGTGAAAGTCTTTTGGGTTTTGTTTAAGCTTTTCATTTATTTATTTAATAAATACGCGCTCAGCGCTTCAACCCGCAGTATTAGTGCTCTCTTCCTGGTCTGACGTCACCACCAAGCCATACTGTCCACAGGGTGTAATAATACTGCTAATATGATTCATGGATAGGATAGGATAGGAAAAAAAGAACACACATTTAATTTTACTTTCCCACAGACTGACTTTAGATTCTTGATTGCACATTGTTTTGAAAAATTCTTGAACAAGCGCTGTGCATGGGAGGTTTAAAAATACTGCACTGATGTTTGTTGGATTTGATTTGGTAAACATATTGAAAAGTTCAAATCAAGAGCTGAAAATAAAATAATTAAAAAATGATTAATTTGGTATTTCCGTGCTTCTGAGTTACAGTATACACCCTCTTTTTATTTATACCATGAACCTTTTGGAGTTCATATAGCTTGACCTACTGAATCTGCAGTATTTCTAGCAATCATGTACATACAGCAGGGTCACTAACGAAACTGGTGTTTGAAACTGGGTAATCTTATACACATTTTACATGCCTCCCGTGTGGTTCTATGGAACACCTGTATTCTGAGATTATGTGCTTAGCAGCTAAAATAGCTATCAGTACGACAAAGCGCTAATATTACTAGAGTGAAAATTGTATTTTTTTTTATCAATTTGCCAAATATTTATGGAGTTACAATAATTCCAGTCATTTTAAGAATTATGTCTTTGAAACAACCCTTATGTGACACACAACAAGCGATACTGAAATCGAATTACTTGGTCTCATCTCCATTCATGGCCTATATTTTACACAATTCAAAACTTGGTTGTCTGCCAGTGTACTGTATGTAAGCTATACATGTACATGATGTCACTGCATGAATCAGTTGGTGGACCATATGATACAGGCTTAGCAACAACAATCATCGTCAAGAAAACAACGAGGCCCCCTGCGGAGGCGGGATTCGCAGGAGCCTTGAGCCGGCCCTACCAGAGGTGATACGCTTGGATTAACCCACTGTGTCACCTAACTGCTTAGGAAACTGGTGATGTCACTTCCTTCTTTACAGACTCATTGCCAAGGTTGATGGTTCTAAACTCATCTCATCATCATAGTGCCCTGAACCGGTAGGCTTATTTTTTCTTGTCTCTTTATTGTCGCAGCTGACTCTGAACTAGTTATTCTGTGCAGTAAAACATTAGACCCCTTTGCGTGGCGGATTTCAGTAGCTAAGGTTCACAGTTCATCAATTGATTCAGATTCAGTTGTGTTAAGTCTGCCAACTGATGATGTGGAGCAAAATCGCAACTGGGTGCCTGAAAATATGAACAGTGAGTTTTGGCTTCCTTCAGTATTCTGGATGGAGGGAATACCTCGCAAAGTGACTCTATGTGAACAAAATGAAATGTATAGAAACAATATTTACAGATCCAGAACTATTGTACAAGGTGCAGAGCTAACCCTGACTCATGAAATGAAAAGTAATGCTCTTGTAATGTGTGCATGTAATAGGTGCAGAGGTAAATCACCAGTGATTGGGCCCAAACCTTGTCCAGCTAAACCTGTCCAAGTATCTTGTAGGTATGAAGTCAAGACCATGGCAACCCACACCTGTGATGCAAGGCATTGGATCAAGGGACCTGTTGTGGTGTTTGCAGAACCAACTCAAGCTGAACCTGGCACAGAATTTGACATGTACTAGACGATTTCAAATATGAAATGTATTGATGAAATAATATGTGTTTTTATGATTATTTTGAATATAGACTTTCTGATGTGAAAAATAAAGGGTTAGTGGTCTTGTGAAGAGAAAACACAAAGCAAGAGTACCCTTGTATCGCCAGTAGATGGCTCCCTTGCTCCATGAAATAGGTCAGTTCACCCGTTGTTTCATCAAAACATTAAGCTGAAAGCTTGTGATTTAGTGTTGGTTAGGTAGCTTTGAAGTTAGGAGAGGGAGTTTAAAGAAAAAATGTAGAATAACGATTTACCGCTTGCATGTCTTCTGGATTTGTTTTATATTCTTATCTTCAGAAAGCATGATGCTTGATAAAAAGTTACAATTTCGGCTGAAAAAGCAGACGCTGTTCCTACCTATAGATTTACGTTTCCAAGGACAAGATTCAAAGGGGAGTTTTATTTTCTAGATATATGTGTGAGAAAGCAGCATAGAGAGGGACTTTTTGAAACATATTAATTAACACTGAAATTGGCAACAGCCGAGGTCTTAAGAAAAACCTGTTTTGGCTGGATTTTGTGTGAACAGAGGACAGGGTCAGACTTAGTTCAGTCATTATAGTACTATAGAAGTTTATTGTATTAATGCTGGCCTGTATTTAGATTTAAATAACTGGACCATCCATTCAAATCATAGAATGAAATAAAATAATATTACAAATTCTAGGAGCAACTGTTAAACTGAAGTAAATTAATTAAAAGTACATCTTATAATGCCATTTATAGTTACGAAAGAAGTTCAGTACTAACTGACACTGTTTGAAGGTTATAATGGTCTAGGAAACAGAAATTAGACACAAAGGCCAGGTATTGCAAATTAGTAAAAAATAAATGATAAACCCTTTTTTAGACAGAACGATATTTGAAACTAAAAAGATCTATTTGATTTCATAGGATTAATAATATGTTTTAAGTATTTTGGTCTAATAAGAAACATAATATTTAAACTGGCGAGTGTTATTACTTGTTCATGACTTTACTGTAGTGCCAGAAGACTGTGGAAGTCAGAGCGAGCATTCAATTTAATCAATTTAAGGATTAGTTCAGTTTCTTCCTCCAACTAAATAAAAAGTTCTTTAGACATTATAATATCCATCAAATTACAGAATATAAAGGTATTATGCTATATTCTTTGTGTTAGTTTGTAATAATATACTATCATGTATCCTGTTGTTGATTCTCTTTATTATCATTTGAAAAAAGGTTTTTTGGAGGTTAATGTCAGTGGAATTGGTGACTAGAGTCTGTGTAGAAGCAGTTCTTTGATAGAAACTTCTGGTAGCATGGGGAATGTGGCCTCTCTTATCAAGATGTAAGAGCTATAAAATAAACAGGGAGCCTCCTTTGCCTTCCACTCCAGTAAAGCAAAAGAGAAGGTAATTAATCCTGCTAATCCTTGATTGTCCATAACTTCAGGCTGCAAGTTTATGGGTTTGGAAGTTAAGGTTTATGGAATTAATGATCTGATACAGATAAGAAATATATCTTGGTACAATATGCAAAAATGATAGCATAACAGACCTTAGTAGGCCATATATTTGAAAAAGTGCTTACAATGGTGTTCTGCATTAATCAAAGACATTAGCCTTGAAAGAACAGGGATGTGTGGAAATCTGCTTGTGCAAGCAACTCTTAGAATCAGATAAATGTCAGAGCCTGGTTAATACAAGACTATTATTACCACTTAAACTTAATGAAACTAATTGACCTGACCATTGTATGAGGCAATCTTTTGTCAAATACTCTGTTAGACATTAGTATATGGAGTCAAAACTGACTCATTAAAAATATATTGAAACACAATATGAGGCTAGGAGAAACACATACTTTTAATTTAGCAAAATATAATCAATTTGAGATGATGTCACATATTAAAAACATCTCTCATATATACACATATAAGAAATAGTGTTTGCATGCACATATAACAGTAGTATTTTTTGTATTAGATTATAACCAGGATCTTGTGAACCTTAATTCACCTAACTTTTCAGATAAAGGAGGGGGTCGAGAAAACAGAGGATGAGATCATAGGTTCAAGTTGGACAAATATAAAGTCTTGAATTTATTGGTACATGACTCCAATTAATTCTGAAAAGTTGGCCGGATCTTTTTGAAAATTGTTATTTGCCAAAAAGTTAAGAACTGTCTAAACAGATTAATGATTGGATTTAATTGAGGTTTCTCATGTATTCCAATGAGGAGAGAATCCTATAAAACTCCTAGATAAATCACAATGGAGTACCACAATCATACCTGGCAGGGTAAAGTGGTCAATTTTCTGCAGACTTACACATTTAGGCTGATTGAACTCAGTTTCATCTGCTTCTTGAAGACAGTTCTGTTCTTTTGTTTACACTGCACTTCTTTATATTGAAGGGTAAGCATTTATTCAATTATTTTTTATCTCACATGTATTGAATGCATTGCTATAAGGGAATTACGAGAGTATTCTGTTGAATGTGCTGAGATATAGCAGTGGGTGCTTTAGGCGATGTGTTCTTGGCTGGCCCGCGGGCCTTGCAAATACATATAATTGTATTGAAGTGTTAATGTTGATATCTGTTAAGACACTGGACTGCCCAGATCGTCTGTCAGCAGGGGATTCGACGTAGACTGTAACTACTCAATCCAATATTTAGCAGTTAATAAACCGAATGAGTACTGATCATACTCCGATTCGTAAAACTTCAAATACATGAGTCTGTGTGAATTTCTTGATTGTTAAATTAAGTTAAGTCACTGGATATGTTGTGGGTCCAGTGCATGAACATGAACCACTAGGAGTTATTAACATCTCTGTCCTCCTAAACGTCTCCCCTGAGTTCAAGAGTTTGTGCAGAGCAAATAAAAAGAGTACGTATAAAATCTGAACTCTCAGAATTCTGACATTATCTTTAACGAATGTAAAATAAGGGCAAGATTCACACAGGTTATTTTGATAAAAGTCTGGGTGCTATTTATATAAAAAAAATTCAAAATCAACCTCACAAACCAACTTGTTAAAAATCACATTGAAAGCAATAGTGTTTGTAAACTGACAGATTGTGTAGAAACTTCACCATGGAGATGCCCCGGTGGTGATGGCAGTATTCTGCTTTGTTTGAGTTTCCAGACTATGGCTGACTGACACATGCCAGACAGGCTGTTCAAGGTAAATGCAAAGCTGGCTGAATTTACAAGTGTAGTGATACCGGGTGTCACTCAGAAATTTGTCAGGTGCCATTCTAGCACAACTGTTGAGGTAACAATAATTTACTAGAAATGGCAACAAACAACGCTGGTTTTAGACATCACTGAAACTGACAACCATGAGCTTTGTAATTAATTAACAGTGGCATAAGCATACTAAATAACGACTTTTACCTGCTGTATTTGTAAGCAACACTTTAAATTAAAAAAAACCTGGGATAACATTTTGTCACACGGCTGACTGAGTCATTACGTCAGACCCAGGAAAGGAAACACACAGGACGGTGAAATGATGAAGGCGTTTGCTTGCGCTGGTTTATTGCAAATAAAAAGGTTGTACAAAACAGAAAACACAGACTGAACAAACAAAACCGCGCGTTGGCCAAAGTAAATAGACAGACAAACAAAGTGGACGAACAGACAAACAAGTACCGCGCTGGTGCTTCCAGCGCGCAATAGCAATTGTTATTACTTTCCATTTTTACCTCCTCTCCACACCCGTTCTCCATTCACGAACACACAACCCCGAGTGAATGAAATGTGCATCTATATATACTGTTGTGCCAGGATTCAATTACTAATTAATTATTCACTTGAATTCCAGTACCTGAATTAATTATGTGCAACCTCGTGCTCACATATTAAATACTTTAAATGCACGTGAAGTGAAGTTCAATCCCCGTGTCTAAATACAATTATACATTTTAAATACTCGTGCTCATTACTCACATTATATCCTGTGTACCAACTACAATACACCAACATTAACACACACAACATACAACATAAAACACAAAAACACACACAGGGGCGGGGCACATTGCCACACATTTACAATAGCATTTTGAAACCAACTCTTTATGTTTTCATTTTACTTTGGCATACCTTAGGATGTCACAGAATCACAGGAAGGAATGCAATTAATCTGTCTTTTAAAACACACTTTTTATAAATACATGGTTTTGTTTTGTTGTTCCTAAAAGGATATAACAAATCAATGTTCCTTATGTCACATTGAAAACATTTGACCCTCAGGTAACAATGACTGACAATCGATGATAATAACCTCAAACTATAATTCTTCCTCAGGCAATAGCTTTCTACTATAACCAACAACCCAGCAGCCCACATTTAAATAACATGATTTGCCTGAAGATGACATAATGATGTCTACTGCACAGGTGTTCTTCTGCAGAAATGGATGTGGAATTCATTATGATATCACTATGTAACACAATTTTTGTTCCTGGGTAGTAAGTGTTATTTCCTAATTGCTTATGCCTCAAAAGTATAGAAAATGGCTATTATTCCCCACAAACTTTGCTTTTGTGACCAGGACAGTGATGTTTTGAAATTTACCTATTTCCAATGCGAAAATGGGCGAATTTGTGTCTTTTCGTTCACATAAAGTCAGAAAAAAACAACATATGAATCCAAATTAACATGTATTTATACTAAAGTAATACAAAAATGACTACAAAAGATTTAGAAGTGAGTAGTTTTTCGAGATTTACGATTATACTGTAAATCACTTTTCACTTTCCCGTTTTCTCATTGGAAATAGGTAAATTTCAAAATATCACTGTCCTGGTCACAAAAGCAAAGTTTGTGGGGAATAATAGCCATTTTCTATACTTTTGAGGCATAAGCAATTAGGAAATAACACTTACTACCCAGGAACAAAAAAAAAAAAAAAATTGTTACACGGTGTATTCAGATGCTCAGAATACAAGAATGTTCATGGAGAGACCTGTTCATATCCACACAGCGGGTAGATGTACCAAGATGGGCCAGTAGCAGAGCAAACATACTGCAATTTGCATTTTCGTTGTGACAATTTGCAAAGTATACATTTTGGCGTATGTACTAAGAGAAAATATGTTAACAAAGAGAGCTGCAGCCACTCATTTAACCCTTTGAGTTGTGAGTTCTAAAATGCACTGCCGGTCCTACGGGAGTGAGTTTTTCTTTCTGTCTTCTGCATGCACTTGATTATTACGAGTACAGCGTACAAACAAGCTGAAAGTATACTGTCTGTTTTTATTTAAGTTAGTCAGTAGTGCAGTGCTAAATTGTGCACAATTACAACCCACCTGCACTTTAATAGAATAGGTGTGTTTCCTATTCCTATACAGATGTTCAGAATGAGCTGGAGGGGTTACTGTAGTTTATTGCTCCCAACACATTGGTGAAACCAGAAATGGCATGTAAATTTGTTTTCAAGGCTTGTAAGTATACCTTATTTTTAGGAAAAAATAGGTATTTGGGTGTTCGCCTCAAAAATGCATTGAGCACAACTGGCAACGCACGAGAAAAAGCGGACTGGAAAATGCCAGCAACATTTGCGACTGTTTAAAACACGCTTTCAAAAGTTCAACAAATTGCAAGTGTTGCAATTGTCGGCAGCTTTAGTACATCTCATTATAATATTTGTAAACCCTCATTTGCATATCCACACCATTTTTGCAAATTTATGCAGGAACGCCCATAATTACATATTCATTTAAGGGTGAACCGCAAAGAAAAACTGCTACTGCAAAGCATTCCCTAAAAAGTCGCTATCAGTATTGCGCTTATTTAGTACATTTCACCCTAGACTTCCGACTCGTTTGCGACTATTGTGACAGCCGCAACACTTTAGTACATCCACCCCTTATGTTATCATTCAATTATTATTATTATTATTATTATTATTATTATTATTTCAAATTTCCAATTATAGACCTTAAGCAGCCGATATTTGGGTTAAGATTACAGTAAATGGTATGACTGCAATGTGTGAGTATAGAACAAAAGAGAACAGCACAGGTGCCATTTCGACTTAAGCCCCTTTCACATTGACATGTTCTACTCAGGTCAGAACCTACCTGGGTCAGGACCCGGCTTTATGCGGGTCGGCTACGTGATTTCACACTTCTCTTGATAAAGCAGGGTTGGCCTGGGTGGTAGACACAAGTAAACAATACGTGTATCAATGCCCCGGAAGCAGCTTGTTACAGACACTTCCATCCAAGCTGCTCTGGATTGAACCGTCCGCCCAAATGTTGATTAGAGCAAATTTTGACTTCATCCCTGCTGCAGTGTGGCTCATGGTGTGTCTCAATCAACAAAAATATGGCGAAACAGAATAAACAAAAAGTTCCTTGCAGAAGTGAAACCTTCACGCAGGCGTGGCTGTTTATTTCATTGGTGTGACAGAGAGCGAATTAATCCTAGTCATAAATCTCCCTCCCAATCTGTGAGGGTGTTGTATAACAGGAACAGTGTGCCCCGGACTGGATGGGTTGGTAATTCATTCCAGAAAGTCGGAGGTCGGACATCCAGAAAGGGAGCGGAGTCACAATACCAGAAGTAAATATAAAACAAAAGATTCAAACAAAACACAACTGCACAAAAGAAAAGGGCACGTTGGCCAAAACAAACAGACGGAACAAAAGAAGTATCCTGCTGGTGTAGACCCAGCATGCTTAGAAATTTACTTTAAGCTTTACTTTCCTTCACCACCCGACTCGTTCCGCCTCTTGAACACACTCAACACCGTGCAGCCAAACTGCAGGTCTTTTATATTGGTGACCAAGGGATTATCTGGCTAATAATTATCTTATTATCCATCGGTCACATTTTGCACAGGTTTAATAAGATGTGTGACTGTCAGCTAATTATATACTCAGTAGCTGATCAGTCACACATCTTCACAAGGTATTCTAAAACATTAAAAAAATATCAAATAATGGCAGCGGTTTTTTGTCCACACCACAAACAATAATAATACAATAAATCATTACAAAATATACAAAGGGGCGGGACACTCCGCAATTGTCTATTCAGACTGTGTTCCCATTCGTTCAGCAGTTGTCCCAGTCGTTTAGATTGTGTGCTTAACACTTAGTATATCAAGTACACTAGTACAGTAAGTGGTGCATAAAGAATACATGACGTGATGCTAAGAGCACCATTTAAAAGGTTTTTCACTTCTGATGTGCCAATTAATATCATATTTTGAGTTTGGCTGTTAGAAGTCCTTCCTATCTGTCCTTCTGCCCCCCCCCCCCACCCCCACACCCACCCCCACAAACACAATATTTCTAAAACACCTTCCAAGGGGACTGAAAAATATACTTTGTTTTAAGTTAATCACAATAAAATATTTCAGTGGCATATACAGACGTGCTCAAATTTGTTGGTACCCCTCCACAAAAAACGAAGAATGCACAATTTTCTCTGAAGTAACTTGAAACTGACAAAAGTAATTGGCATCCACCATTGTTTATTCCATATTTAATAGAAATCAGACTTTGCTTTTGATTTTTTATTCAACATAATATTGTAAATAATAAAACAAATGAAAATGGCATGGACAAAAATGATGGGACCGCTAACCTAATATTTTGTTGCACAACCTTTAGAGGCAATCACTGCAATCAAACATTTTCTGTAGCTCTCAATGAGACTTCTGCACCTGTTAACAGGTAGTTTGGCCCACTCTTCCTGAGCAAACTGCTCCAGCTGTCTCAGGTTTGATGGGTGCCTTCTCCAGACTGCAAGTTTCAGCTCTTTCCATAGATGTTCGATAGGATTCAGATCAGGACTCATAGAAGGCCACTTCAGAATAGTCCAATGTTTTGTTCTTATCCATTCTTGGGTGCTTTTAGCTGTGTGTTTTGGGTCACTATCCTGTTGGAGGACCCATGACCTGCGACTGAGACAGAGCTTTCTGACACTGGGCAGTACGTTTCGCTCCAGAATGCCTTGATAGTCTCGAGATTTCATTGTGCCCTGCACAGATTCAAGGCACCCTGTGCCAGGCGCAGCAAAGCAGCCCCAAAACATAACCGAGCCTCCTCCATGTTTCACTGTAGGTATGGTGTTCTTTTCTTTGAAAGCTTCATTTTTTCGTCTGTGAACATAGAGCTGATGTGACTTGCCAAAAAGCTCCAGTTTTGACTCATCTGTCCAAAGGACATTCTCCCAGAAGGATTGTGGCTTGTCAATATGCATTTTAGCAAATTCCAGTCTGCTTTTTTATGTTTTTCTTACAAAAGTAGAGTCCTCCTGGGTCTTCTTCCATGGAGCCCACTTTCTCTCAAAAAGCGACGGATGGTGCGATCAGAAACTGACGTACCTTCACCTTGGAGTTCAGCTTGTATCTCTTTGGCAGTTATCCTTGGTTCTTTTTCTACCATTCGCACTATCCTTCTGTTCAATCTGGGGTCGATTTTCCTCTTGCGGCCGCGCCCAGGGAGGCTGGCTACAGTTCCATGGACCTTAAACTTCTTCATAATATTTGCAACTGTTGTCACAGGAACATCAAGCTGCTTGGAGATGGTCTTGTAGCCTTTACCTTTACCATGCTTGTCTATTATTTTCTTTCTGATCTCCTCAGACAACTCTCTCCTTTGCTTTCTCTGGTCCATGTTCAGTGTGGTGCACACAATGATACCAAAGAGCACAGTGACTACTTTTCTCCATTTAAATAGGCTGAATGACTGATTACAAGATTGGAGACATGTGTGATACTAATTAAAGAAACTAATTAGTTTGAAATATCACTATAATCCGATTATTTATTATCTTTTCTAAGGGGTACCAACAAATGTGTCCAGGCCATTTTAGAATATCTTTGTAGAATAAGCAATAATTCATCTATTTTCACAGCATCTTTGCTTTATTCTATGACATACCAAAGGCATGCAAGTATACATGATAAAATATCTTTTAATTTCATCACTTTTCAGGAGGAATGAAGCATTATTTCAATGAGCTGTAAGGGTACCAACAAATTTGAGCACGTCTGTAATTTAGTGAGATGTACCAAAAAAGAACACTGTGTTTTTTAGTCCTATATTGATAACATCTTCACTGAATTCCAAGGTTTAACCAGCTAAGCGTCCATCTGAGAAGTAGAGATTAAGGTGCGGGATCAATGCATGAGCTTCACTGGAATCATCTTACTTTATGGGAGGCATATGAGAGGATTAGTTAATGCACTCTGGGATGGGACTGGATTGCTTTCATTAATCTTAAAAAAAAAAAAAGTATTAAATGTGCTTTATATTTTGCAGGTTGCATGCCTGTGATTGGGAGAGTGTGCACAACAACGTGATATGGGGGGGGGGGGGGGGGTCGGGGATGTAAGCCTGGCAGAGGGAGGGGCTGGGTGGAGAGTGTGAGTTTTGGAGCTGTGGGAGAGAACCTTAGCTTTGTGTGGTTACCTGCCTGTTTGTTAAAGCCTTATGTTTATCCTGTGTTCATTATTGTTTATTGCATTTATTTTATTGAACTGCTCGTTCTTGGAAAATAAATCGTGCATTTGAGACCAGAATACCTGCCTAAAATGCTTCCTTTACCTCCACGTTACATTACTATCGTTGGGCTTATCATTAAACACATCAAAACGTGTGGTTCGTTCAGTGTGGAGCCAGCTTTCAGTCTAACCATCGCCCAGACCCAAAAGCCGACTCCCCACGCGAGTAAACCAACAGCGTGAAGTAATGACTCTCTCAAAGGAAAACAGTACTACCGAAGAAAGACATGAGTTTGCCCAAACGCAAGAGAATCCGAATACCATAAACATTCTTCGATGTTCGTCTATTGCAGTCCTACCTGTCAAAAAATGGTGAGTCACGGGCAATAGAAATGTTGCATCACCATCATCAGCCCTGCAGGGACTGACACCAGCTAACAATCTCACCAATAAGAGCTACCAATACTTGGGCACAGCAGGGAACATCTTCGGTTCCCATTGCACCTTCCTTTGAGACGTTTCAATTAACATAAGGCAGTCTCCATCAAAGTCAATGAAATGCAAGGCTTGGAGTCTGAGTAAACAAACCGAAGTGCCAGTGCCGATCAAAAAACAATTATTATTATTATTATTATTATTATTATTATTATTCCTGTTAAACTATAATTTTCCAATAAAATCATGATATCATCATTCACTAGGTACCTCACTAATTGCATATAATAAGATTGCATATGCCCCTTGTTAATAAGACTGCAAATGACAAAATTATTTCTGTTACTACCAGTACAGGTACACAACAAACCAATGTCTCTACCAAAACAAACAACAATGGTCTGCAGATTTAAAGTTTTATCTGAGGAAATTCATAGAAGAGTACTCTTAAAAAACATTAAAGGGCTGACTTTGCAGTGCGGCCTATGTAAGCTTAAAGGGGCGTTCACACCGGACGCGGCGCGGCAAAAGCAATTGTTTTCAATGAAGGTGGTCACAGGAAGTGGCACTGCAAAGCGGTGCGCAGGAGATGAAAATATTTTCAACTTTGCGAGGAAGAAATAAAAAAAAAATACAATGGAGGAAAAGCTTGTGGTTCTGATTTCTGATTTTCTAGTTGTATAATACAACATTAAGTAGGTTTGAAATCTGACTTCATCAAACCGGAGCTCCTGTATCAGCCGATGATATTCGCCGTACCTTTTTCTTTTCTTAAGGATGTCAGGATGCTGTCCCGCTTCATATAAAGGCATTTTGTGATAAATGATAAGGGAAGGCCTTTTAATGGTTTAATCTGTTATGGTTCTAAACCACAACTTCTTCTCTAGAGGTAGTGCCCATCTTTCATGTTTGCCTGATAGTATATCTTTCATCCACCGGTATGTTGCTTTATGTAGAGCACAAGGAAGACAAAAGGTAATTCTATGACAGCAAATACCACTGGGAGCAGCAAACATGTTTCCAAGCTGTTCCGCCGGTATACTATATGGGCAAAGCAGAGTAATTGGTATAGAAAAATACTTACTGAAGCTTGGTAAGATCTTGGTAAATAATTTGAAAACAAAAATACTATAAAAATGGCCGTGGTATACTTTTAAAAGTGGCTTTAATTAATATTTTTTAAAGAGTTGAGAGAAAATAGGAAGGCCCAAGCAGCCAGATAGTCAAATTCAGTTAATTTTAGGATTTGGATGTCTGTATTATCAGGATTTGGTTAAAGCCCCCGTTTATAAAACTGAAAAACACCAGGTCCCCTCATTCTTTTCTTACATAGTGGGTATGGCATTACATTTACAGTACTAGAGCAATCAAAACAATACAATTTTTACATAAAACAATATTTTGTTTTCATTTCTTTCCTTTGGTATATAGTAAAATAACTGTTCATTGTATGCAACTCGTCTGATCAGCCATGCATCCTCACAGGGTTTTTAAATATAATAATAAAAGACGCGGCGCTTTTAACTGCGCCGCAAACAAAAATACAAATAATAATACATAGGGGCGGGACACTCCGCCACACCCTTCCTCTTTACTATTTAATAAAAAATACCAAAGGAAAAATTGTGTTTTGTAAAAGTAACACCATTTATTTGATAAAAAACACACTTCTGGCATAGCCAGTTCAAATCTAACACTCACTGAAACTTCAATAGGTAAAACAAGTGGCAACAAGTTTGGAACAAATTGAACAAAAAATGAAAGAAATACATCTATAAATACAACATTATGCATCCGGACCAGAATCGTCACCTGCTTCTCTCTCAGTCAATGGGTGCGTTCATTATACTTCTTTGCCGGCTAAATTGCAGACGGGGTCTGCGCCTGACGTCACCGGTCTATGTCACCAGGTGACAAATCACTGTTTTGATTTCCTGTTGTTCTTTGATCACTTGTACTATATATTTCTTTTTTTTCTTTTCTTTTATTATACACTCACTTGATTTCCAAAGTTTCTTTCTTACTAATGAGGCTGTGGTGGCTTTCACTCTCCGGCTCCGAGAATTGTTTGCCAGGCTGCAGCGGCGGGATCCAGAAGGGCCGGCCCGGAACAATGTAGTTCTGAGAGACCAATTCCTGCTGGGTCTTCGGGAAGGACCGACTCAACTTTTTCTCCTCGCTTTCAGTGGGACCCGCAAGGGCAGCCCATTTGTAATCAATGCAATCAGGATGGGCATATAGCTCGTCGATGCCCACAGGTCCATGTGCAACCCCCACAACCCAATGTACAGCGCCCACTACCTCATGCGCAGCCCCAACACCACATTTCACAGCGCCCACTCCCCACATTTAAACTACAACACCCAGCCACAGGAGGGCAAGTGACTGGGGGACCTGCAAATAGCAGGGTGGGATTACAGCCCTCAATAGTGGGAAGATGCCCAAGTGTGGAGATCGAGATAAATGGGCATAAGGTTCCATGTTTGCTGGACACCGGTTCACAAGTAACTCTTTTTAGTGAGTCTTTTTTTTCAGAAGTGGCTTGGAGACTTACCTGTGAAGGAATCTGCAAACCTTGAGTGGCTTTCCCTATGGGCAGCAAACAGCCTCCAGATTCCTTATGTGGGCTATGTAATCCTGGATTTTGTGGTAGGTGGGGTGAAGATGCCAAATCGTGGGGTAGTGATAGTGAAAGATAACTGCTTTGGAGGGGGTCAAGGGATTTTGGGATTGTATGTTATTTCTGCTTACTGGACTGAGTTAATGCAGAAAGACCGGAGGCTGTGGGAGCAACAGAATGGGAGGCCTGGGAGTGTGCCTTTGCTATGTGCCGCTGGGCTGAAGTGGGCCAGGGTCTAGACGTTCGACTGGGGAGTGTAAGGTTAGTAGGCCGCTGACCTATAGTGATTCCCCCGGAGAGTGAGCGTGTGATCTGGGCGAGGGTTCTGAACTTGAGCCCTGAATGAGTCTGCTGCATCCTGCTGAAGATGGCGAGGCAGAGTGGGAGGTAGGGAGGACATTGGGGCAAACGATAGAGGGCTGGGTGCCAGTGAGGGTCCAAAACCTATATTCTTACCCCATCCAGGTCACTCAGATCCTGGCTGGCTGAAGGCTGTATCCAAGAGTTGGAGATCACCTGATTCCCACAGGTAAGTACAAGCGTGATTATTGTAGATATAATCCTTTTTGGGACTATGAGTATAACTCTAATGTTTTTTTCCTTTTTCAGGTCCATGCCGTAAGTATAATGTCCCAATTACAATTACCCAATCCTTCGTGATTACATCTGTTTCTCGGGTCCCCTCAGACTGTGCACCCTCTGCTGGAAGTGTTTACTGGCACATTGCACAGTAAACACTTTCTTTTAACCAGTTCACAGCAAAGCTCTGTATTGTAGTCCTTACAACGACTAAACACTTGAGCATTAAAACAGGGTTACTCACTGTGTTGTTGTTAGTGCTCTTGCTTGCTGTCTTCAAGAGAAGTAATCCACTGGTTTGTTTGTTTATTTTAATCCACTGGTTTCTTTATCCCGTTGCACTTCTCTCCGGGAGTTGTAAAGTCTCCAGTCAATCGTATTTATTTTCAGGTTGTAAAGGGAATACTGCAATGACCCAGGTTCTTTCCCTAGCGTCCTCACTCCTTACTCTACACTCACGGTTTTTTCGACACACAGCTTTTCACTCACCAGGCTGGGCTGACGGCCTTCATTGGATCATGCTCACGTTCTTTCACTTGGCCCACACAGGTCAACTCTTTTTAAAACTAATTGGAGTTACATAACAACCTTCAAAATTAATTGGATATAACTTATTTCCAAAAATATTGGAACATGATCTAATAGTTCTCTTTTTCAACCCCTCCTTTCTCTAAAAAGCCATGTGAACAATTAATTACACAATCTGCTATAATACAAGTTTATATGTGTATTAAAAAATATGCTGTTTTATATATAACATCAACTTTGATTATATCAAATGTGATTATATTAACCTGGGTCTACAATATATTCCCTCCGAGCAGCACATCTCGTCAGCTTTTCAAATTAGTTTACTTTCATATACAAGTGTGTTAAAGTATTGGACAAAGACTGTAGGGGTTTATCACACGCCTTTGAATAAAAGCACTAGGCATACAGTGTTCAGTTCAGTTCAGTTATTTCCATTTAAATTTAAGCTATAATAAACATGTTAAATATAATATCCTTATTTAACTGTGCCATTATTGGACTAAGCCTGACCTCTGTTTCTAAAATTTGCCTGCACAAGCGTGTTTTAATTAATATGAAACTCCAATGTAAGCACTTTTCCAAATTCACCGCATGAAGTCATTTTTTGGCTCTCAAACATCATCCCAAACACAATAATAAATCATTTCAGTGCACAAAATAATAATAATTAATAAAACGTCACTTGTGACACATGTTCCCAACAAGATTCGAACTCTGCGCCAGGCTCAGCTCGGACTGGTTCTGCGAACACCATGAGAGGCCTTTTCATCCATTGCTTTACATCGCAGGTGTGGGCAACCAGGGTCTTCACTTGATACCTGCAAGACACTTGTACACGTTTAGCAGGAACACCTTCCTCACATTCTAGCTTACCCAAATGAGCCCATGTCACTGGATGACCACTGTCACAACCCACACATTCAATTATCTTTACATCCTGAGGGTCCACATTCAAGTGTGAAAATGACATCCCTTCAGGACTATTACATTCAAACAGAAAAGGTTTGTTTTCAACTGCTTTGCTTAGAGTCAGCTCTGAACCATGAACCACAGTCCTGGATCTGTAATTGTTTCCTTGATACATTTCACGTTGTTCACAGAGGGTAATTTTAGGAGGCACGCCCTCCATCCAGAATACAGGGGTGGACAGAATTCACTATTTTTCATATCACTTGATTCTCAACCTTTTTTCTCTTGCACATCATCAGTGGGCAGACTCATTGTAACTGAGTTTGCGGTGGAATATCCCAGGCATAACCGAACAAAGAGTGCACATATTGGTGGAGGAATTGCTGTTTCAGTGGAATACCTAAATAGTTAATGACTCTTGTTCTTTGCAAAGACATTTCTTGGATCTGCCCTTGCCAGCAGGAGAGCCTTCGAGCGCCTATATTGTTGAAGACACAGATCAGCTGGATGAGGCAGTGCATGTTCGTTAAGTATTCAATGAGTAGTGATTTAATCCTCTTGTGAACTCGAGAATAAGCAGACCTTAAAGTAAAATTACCGTTTTGTTTTAAGTGGAATGTAAGAAAAGTATTATTGCTTTCAATTCATGCTTTGAGTTAATGAACACTATAGTATTTGTTTGTATGTGATTTATACAAATTGATGTGAGTTTCATAAGGCAATTATCATTCAGCGTTTAAGGCTAGAATCCAAATTTAACTGTCTTGATAACAGATAATTCTCGATAGGTTGTCTGGACGCAAAGATCGTCTTTATCTCGCAAGAGTGAGAATTGCCTTCTTAACTAAAATTATACATGACACCGATTTAACAATGCTTTGATTATCAGATATTAATGAAAGTGAATATTTGTGTTACTAACGATACCCCTGTTAAGACTAACCTTTGTTTTTAATAGCTGTCAGGAATGCAGCTGTAACCTTAAGGGAATCTCCCATAGATTGCGTTGGATCGCTGATCAACCAGCGGGAGTGGGGTGTAGATGTTTAAACTTCCTTTTCTGTACTGTTTAGTTCAGTTAATTCTTCCTTTCTGTATTACTTTAGATTAGTTGTTGCACCTTTAATTTTTCCTTTATTTAATTTTATTTCTAATAAAACTGTTCCTTTGTATTCACTGGAAACGTTGTCTAGTCTGATTATTTCGATAAAGGTCGGGTTCTACGTGACTTGAATTCAAAACAAGGTATTTTATTATTACAATTTAAACTAGTCCAAATACCTTGCACACTACAATACACACATGATGCATCATGCATTGCTAAAGTCTCTGTAGCTTGTCAACTAAAGTGATTTAATATATTTTAGTTTCTTATTTTAAGTTGTTGTTTAGGTTGCAGTGCTCTCGCGTGTACCATTGTGGAAAACAATCAAGATTTATTTTGTTTGTAAATGTTTATTTCTTAATAAATTAGCTATATGTCACCCTACAGAAGATATGCTACTCCCTGTCCCATTGTAAATTATGTCTGTATTATATTGAATGTAAACGTATTAAAAATGAATGAGAGTGCCCTTTTTTTTTAATTTTGTCGTTGCCAATTAGTTTTTATTATTTTCTCCCCAATTTGAAATGCCCAATTATTTTTAGGCTCAGCTCATCGCTACCACCCGTGCGCTGACTTGGGAGGGGTGAAGATGAACAACGTGTGCTGTCAGCCGCCCGCTTCTTTACACTCTGCAGGCTCACCGTGCAGCCACCTCAGAGCTACAGTGTCGGAGGACAACGCAGCTCTGGGCAGCTTACAGGCAAGCCCGCAGGCGCCCGGCCAGACTACAGGGGTAGCTGGTGCGCGGTGAGCCGAGGACACCCTGGCCGACCTAACCCTTCCTTCCCCCCGGACGACGTTCGGCCAATTGAGCGCCGTCCACGGTCGGCTGTGAAATAGCCTGGACTCGAACCGGCGACGTCCAGGCTATAGAGCGCATCCTGCACTCTAGTGAGTGCTTTTACTGGATGCGCCACTCAGGAGCCCCGATAGTGCCCTTTCTTTAACTAGACTTAAGTGGCTGTGAATATTACTACTATTTTGTTGTTTTAGAATGTGACCTGAAACTAACTAGATTTTTTATATTCCATATTCAGGCTACAGTTGAATAATACATTTATATTTGAAATAAAACAAAGTAAATAAATAAGAAACAGTCAGCACTCTGAGTCTCTGACCAAACTTACCTCCTAGATCCACAATATTTTCTGGGTAGGCTTTTCTGTCTGTCCACTTCATTATAACATCTGACCCCTCCTGACTTCTTGTAGTTTGTCAGATTGAATCATGGTCATTTCCCCCAGACCAATCTTCCGTTCACTGACAAAATCAAATATCGCATGTTAAGAGATTTTTTGTACCGTATCGTCAACCGATCCAGGCATAAGTAACTGCCAAAAAAAATAAATAAATAAAAGATCATGAGGCATGTTCGTGTTTTTGTGGGTGAACACCTGAACAAAATACTAATTTAATTTAAAATATTTTGTGCATGTATACATTTATGGATTTATAATTATTTTAAAATATTTTACATGTAATTTTAGTGTGTCATCATATGGGTGACAAATTACAATAAAAGCTGGTACACTTATTTAATTATTTCTTGACTATTAAGTTTTATACAAAAAGTTGCTGATTGCATAATCTGCCATATTGTTCATACAAAAATACTGTATCACCATTATAGTTAACTGATGCAACAACAGTTACTAATCTTCAGTACAATAAATAGATGACAATAACATAGGAAACATTTGACTATAAGTATGCATTACTATGGTAAATAACATTGTACTGTAATATTTACCACATTTCATAAAGAAGCACATTGTACCATAGATATACCATGTAGCATGGTATTGTATATAACCATTATATTTACCACAAATGCAAACATTTTCTGTGGTAAATTACTATTACTATAAACACACATACTATTACATACTTTAACTGCACGTGAAGTGATTGTGCAATCCCTGTGCCTAAATACAACTATATATTTTAAATCACCAGTGCTACATAACCTCATTATATCCCATGCACCAATACATACACCAAAATTAACACACCACACGCAACATAACACACAAAATACTGACAGGGGCGGGGCACCCCACCACAAGCGCACATTTAATAAACAAAACACAGGCACACGGGCCAAAACAAAAACGGTTAAACAAAATACAGAAATGTACACAAAAAAGTATTTGCCTTCACTGAACAGCTCTATACAAACAAGATCACACAGATCACCAAACTCCTCTCTCCCACCACAGCCTTTCTGCCTGCTTTTATGCAGGTGGCCACTCCCCAATTAGCACCAATCTGCAGTGGCCACACCTGTGGTTGCTGGCAGAGACATTAACCCTGTCCCTGCCACAGATAGCATAACATATGCATACTTTTCCTTTGATCTAAATTAAGGTTTTTTGTGGACATTTATTTTACTTTGTGGCACAATATGTTTCAATCCGTGGTGAAAATGATCCATCAAAGTACAAAGGGTGTGGGGTTAGCAAGTTAAATGTTAATTTAGACATTGGTAACAACAAGGGTGCATTCCTGTAACTGTACTAGTCATTAAATACCATTCCTGAATGTGTAAATTGCTTATTTTGTCTAATGAGAGTATAGTAAAAGTAATAAATAATAATGCAGAGAAACAGTAAAAAATAATGACGAAGAACACGTATCATGACTAGGGTTGCAATTAATTGCATTTCATGGTCTAAAAATAGGTATTTCAAGATATTTCACGATTTATTTATTAAAGCAGAACAAAATTGTGTTGTCACATTCAAAATTGACCATTTTCTTTAGAAATGTCTCTAAATATGCAAATATGTACCTGAAAAGCAGTAAATGCTAAATTGTAGAATATTTAGATTTTTAATATTATGAAAATTCAGAGTATAAACTATTCATTTAGGAATGTATTAGTGACTTTAAATCTGTAATTTTAAAACAAATAATATTCAAGTAGTCACATAACATATGGTTCACTACTTCTTACAGCTTCTGTTTCTGAACATTTTGTCTGTTAATAAGCTTATTATAAGATGTCAGCCACAAAGCATAGCAGTGTAATTGAATGTGTGATTTCAAAACAAAAGTGCATCCAGTAGAATGTTTGTCTACTTGACCTAGTTCAGGGTAGCCCCCAAGAGTGACTGGGAACAAACGTATTTCATTGATTTGGTATGTTACATTTAACAAAGGGTTTATGGTCACCTGAACAAAGTTCTTACGAGCCTCTTAACCCAGTACAAGTATATGACAGTAGCACCCTAAATGTCACAATGGTAGCATTGCTGTGCTGCTTTTAAGAAATCCAATTGTCATCCAATTTAGAGTGTGTTTCTTAAAACAAGCCTTTTATTAAACTGGTTTTCTTCCTACCCCTACTTAATGCTAATTGCAATTGTTCTAGTGTCATTGTTCAATCTAGTTTTTTATTTGTATTTTTTTTTTAAACACCTGCTCCATGCTGAAGTTCTTGCACATAAGAGAAGTTTCAGAGCAGTTACTATCTCCAAGGCTACCAGTAGCATACCTTGACACCTCAGGGCCGTTGCTTTAGAACTCCAAAACTATCATATTCTGTCAGTTTATTCCATATTTTTTCTAAAGAAGTACAACACAGACTGGACAGTAAATTTGATTTTAAAAACATGAAATTGAAGCTTCTAAACATAAATCGAATAAGCCAGCAGTTAAGAATTGCTGAAGCTTCTCAGTTCACAGCATTTTCCCTGGTCATACAAAACCCCCCCCCCCAAAAAATAAACAATGTTTAAGCAATGGCACTCGGAATGATTGAAAATATCATGAAAAGGTAAAAGAAAAAAAGGGGGGAAAAATTGTTTAAATGTGATTTGAAGCTGCTTGCTCTTTAAGTCCCTGCGGTGAGCTGTTACTGTGCTGTACATAATAAGTACAAAAGCTTCCTTTCCTCCCTTAACCTGCTCTATATACTTGCTCAAACATAACAGAAGCTGGCATTTCACAGGCTGTGTGTGCTGCCTACACATTAAAACACAAACCTGTAGTGTACAGGACATCAATCAGAAACAAAATGTGAAACAAATTGGAAGGAATGAAAACATACTAAAGCTGATGTTATTTACAAGTTTGAAAGTTCACCTACAGTATACAGTTCTGTTTGTACTGACAGTATAATCTTGGTACATGCAAAGCAATAGCAAACTATTGTAATAGGAAGACAGCCTCCGGTAACTAGGGTGGAGCAATCGCTGTGAAGAGACTGTCAGCAGCGGCGCTGGGTGGATATATAGACTCAGCGCACCAAGAGACTGACTGATTGCTGCCTACGTACTGACTGTATCCACACTGACCTGTTCTACTGTCTATTGTTGTGTTTCAGGAATAAAGTTAATTTGGATTTGAGTATTGACCTCTCCAGTGATTTTATTCATTATCACCACACTGTCAGTGTGTAACACCAGCATCCTGGTCATTTTCTAGCAAAGTCACCTTCTCTGTCACTGTGCTGCAAATGATATTACTAACCTTTGGGAAGTACTCAATTTTCCAAAAGCCCTGCTAATCCATTCTCAAACTGCACAACTCGTGTGATCTTTGAGCATAGCTTGCCCAAAAAGACTCCTGCTGTCTACTTGAAGCTGGAGTGAGTCCAGCACAACTAATTTCACTTTGACCTTGAAAAGCTCCCAGATGGAAAGAATAGACTTATTTTTTATGATTTAGAATGAATTAGCTTTAAATTTTAAATGCTTACATTTTACTCTTTTGGATCATTTTTTAAAGAGTTGCTCCAATACTGAGATTTAACTATGTCACCCCTTAGTTTTTTCTAACATGTTTTTTAGCTAAGTGTATTGTTAGCTACTGCTAAGTGGCTTTTTGATACCTTGATTACAGAATGCCAGTGTGACTCTATTGACCATCTGTTCTACCAACTGATTTGAAAGGTCACAGTAGGAGAAGACTTAGCATCCAGCAGTTCATTTAGCTCTGAAGTATGAGTAAGGAAAATGATTAAATCTTAATATTGGAGCATTTACAACCACACAGAAATAGATTCTACCAAATATCCCACGTACAAGATACTGAAAAAAATGTGAGCAATATCACTAGAACAATTGCAAATACCATTAATTGTCCCAGTGAGCGGTACCTCTATTTCATCTGCAAATACCTCATAAACCATTTGAGATGCATGTGGCAGGGCAAGAGCCCTCCACATTGATAACTGTTTATACTGTATTGCTTTGGCAGGGGTGGTAAAATGTAATGATAGCAGTTTGAGTAGCAAAAATGTAAAACCTTATGTAAGCAAAATGTAGAATTATCAATATGGAGGGCTCTTTTATGGTAGTAATTTTACAAAGCTACCACCTCAGCGCTGTCAAAGCCTCATATCTCATTGGTCATTTGAGCTACTGACTTCATATTGTATGTAACGTGTTGGTGACCTGTGCACAAATTGTGGTCATGTGACGAGTTAGGTTATTGTTTTCACATTTCGTAGACAGCTTTAGTCAACATTGTTTCAGTTACGCTCCATTACTGGTATTATCGAGTAAACATTGCCTTTTTGCTGACACATTATTTTAACCTTTGGCCAAATCGATAAAACAAACCACACATTTTAAGATGAGATAGTGTCTTTAAATTTGGTACACAGCTGGTTTTTGTGTAAAAAATCAACAAATTAGGACTGTAACATCAAAACATCTAAGACTCTTAAAGCATAACTCTGCCAAAGAAAAAACTCCAGGAGAAACAATGTGTGATAGAGAGAGAAAGGGTCAATGCTGTAAATCTCCCTCCCGATTAGAAAGGGCGCTGTGTAAGGGGGAAGGTAAGCTGCCTCCTAGATCTGCCACCTCGGTGGTAGGTGGAAACCGGAAGGTAACCATATTAGAAGGGGCGTGTAGTTGCAAGTACTCAGGACGATTCCATTGCAGTCAGCTGCGGGGCAGCCCTCTATTGGAGAAACCATGGCGACGTGTTGATTGCAGGGAGGAGTTTTCTGGGTACAAAGGGGAAGCAGCTGCATCAGTACCTCCCCTTGCGCTGAGAAACTGAGAGATGACCGGCCGGAGCTGGTGTTTTGTTTTCTATTTTATTACGTGTTTGTGTTTTCTCGTAGAGAAGCAGGAGGACGGGAGGCTGTAGCGATAGAGCCAGCACGGACCCCAGAGCACGCCCTCACCACAGAGCACAACACAGCACAGCGCACACACCACGATCCCTGAAGGAGAAGAGCACAGTTTCGTGCACGGAGGATTGTGGTTTAAGGAGTGTCTTTTGTTTACCTTTTTGAGTCGGGACAAGTTGCTGTTTTACCCCAACACCATCGCTGGTAGCGGGGTATATTATTATTTTTAATTTGGATTATTTTTGTGATATTTGTGTTAACCATTAAAATGATTATTCTTTGGGAGACAACAGTCTGGACATTCCACATCTTTTGCACTGCTCCATTCATCCTGGCACACAACGCTAATTGATATGCATATCTTTTAATTATAATCTGATTTTGTTAGAATGTATGACATAGAATACATCAGTGTTGGCAAATCACTGAATTAATTTAAATAATGCACACTGATCATAATAAACTGATCATGAATAGAAAAAGTAATCTGCTGCATCCTAACAGAAATTCAAGTTTCCCATTGTTTTCAGAGTATCTCCAGAAATGTAGTACCTCAAAGCAAAATAATCCATTATGGATGCCTTAATGTTGCACGACAGACTGACAATCACCGTAACTTAATACAATTAATGCAACAATTTTAAAAGCATAATGGATATCCTGCTGCTGATTAGAAACAAGGTAACTTATAATTTTATAACTAATAATTGGATATGCCAAATTGGGAGAAAAGAATAAAATAATTGGTGATTACTAAATTTAAAAATAAATAAATAAATAAATAAATAAATAAATAAATACTCTAGAGAAGTTAATGTTCTTGTTTACTGTTCAAATGACAACAGTGTTTTAATCAGGCTATCCGTGTGTCTGTACTGGCTTTTCTGTGACCTGTACTGTACAGTACGATCTAGCACAGCCACCTCGTTTCAAACAACCTGCTGCTTTCTTTTTAAACGCAGTTAGAATTTTAGACCTGAATAGGCATGTTTTCTTTGTTTTGTTTCTGCAGGAACTCAGTACACCTGTGCAGCCGACCTCCCCAAGATGGCCGTCTCAACAGGACTCTATACCAACTGTATGCACCATCTTGTCGATGTCATGTCCCGAGATCGTACCTGTAGTACTGATTTAACTTGGCTACAACCGACAGGAATACTTTTTGTCTGCGCTAACTTTCCAGTTTGTTTTCTAAAAGCTGTTTATTTTACATTCTGTTCAGCAGCCTCTGTAGTAGCCTTTTGTTTAATGTGTGATTCTGAAGCTATAGCGATCAATCGTATTTTCTCCAAAGACACATCACAAGTATGTGCAAAACAATTACCTCCATCTGTATGTACAGTTTCTTTGGGAAATATCTTCACACGATCACTTGTCTAGCAGTTTCCTGCTGATGTAGATAACTAGATGCTCCGTCCCCTCTATCTTCTGGGACAACACCGCCCCCAGGCCGCCTCTGAAGTGTCCGTCTGCTAGATGAAAGTCTAAAAAAATACTGGACTTTATTAATAAAGTGGATTGGCTCAAACATTTTTTTTTTTGCCTATCAAAGGCCCCTTGGCAGTCAATGGTCCATTTTATTTTCTCTTGGGCATTTTTCTTGCTATAGAGGCAAAGTCAGGAATAAACCATCTATAATAACTTTCTAGTCCCAATACTGATCTCATCTGGTGTTTTGTCTTGGGTACTGGCGCTTCCAATAGTGCCTGGACCTTGGTTCTAATATTTATTTCACCATTACCCCAAATATTTCGCCAAATGCGCACTTACCTTGGTTTACTGTCAGTCCCGCCCTCCTAATTGACCTCATGACCGCTGCCAGCCTCTGCAGATGTTCTGCCCATGATGAACTATAGATGAATACATTATATATGTATGCCGCTGCATACCCCATGTGAGGCTGTAGTATTTTGTCATTGAGGCACAGGAATGGTGCCACATTCAACCAAAGGGCATCGTGCGAAACTGGAAAACCCCTGTGGTGCGGAGAACACTGTTTTCTCACGTAATCTTGGAGTTAACAATATTTGCCAATAACCTTGAATATATGAATATATGAATATGAATTGAGCCGAGTCCAGCTGATCCAACAGGTCATCTATCCGCGGCATGGGATATATATCTAACTTGGAGTGGGAGTTCACATTGCATCTGTGTCTTTGTGAACCCCAGCAAGCCGGTAAGTCTCTGGGGTAATCTCAAGACGATGTAATATGGCTTGTTTGACCAGCCCATAGTCCTGGGCCTCCTCTGCCTAAATAGCCTGGTACGCCGCTTGGTCTTAACCGGTCAGGCACTGGGCTATTTTAATTGCCTCTGCCACCCGCTCAAATGTGACCAAAAAGGCCTCAGGGTCGTCATTTTGGTCAGTTTAATTTAATTTTGAGATTTACAAATTTAAATATTGTTTTGCTAGCATGGCATACCAAACTGTCATTTTTAGATCTCTCTAAATAACTTCCTGTTCATTTACAAATATTTCACAATTACTTCCTGTATCTCTTCCATCTAGAGATATCTGTGAATCATTTTAAGATATCTCTAAATTACTTCCTGCGAAAATGCTCTATGTTTTGAATAGACTTCCTGTCCATGTAGAGATATGTCTAAATGAACGGGAGGTTATTTAAAGATATCTTAAAATGAATTACAGATATCTCTAAATGAACAGGAAGTCATTTTGAGATATCTTAACCTCTTGACTGCTATTGGACGTACCTGATATGTTCTCAGAAACACTTGCTCAGGGATAAGGTATGTCCTTATTAAAAACTTTAAAAAAAAAATGCTGGATTGCCATTATTTCACTCCTGGTTGCTCATCGAGAAGTTCTTACAGATAATAGTGGGTCGGTGGTTTCCATTTTATTATGTGACACTGATGAAGTATCCTCGATGTGACACAGTTGTTAAACTTAATTTAGAGCCTGGTTGAACACTAGTGCTGGCTAGTGCTGTGACACATCCAGAATGAATTTAAAACAATCTGCGTGTAGATTTAGTTTCTGTTCAATGAGGATTAATAATAAAATAGTTTTCTTTTGATTAGGAGCTGTGTTTCATGAAATTAGCTTCAAGTAACACATCTGATTTACTTTCTGCATCTTGTTTTGTTGATGTAACAGTACAGGAAGATACTTCCTACTTCTGAGGCTATCATATCGACACCATTGTAACTTATCACATGTGTGGGGAGGTAGTTAAAACCTTGTGGTTTCATGTTTTTTGTCCAGTGGTATAAGCTCAGCGATCAGAGGCTAAAATAAACATTAGGAACCACGTGATATTTTTAGAACCGTTACTGTACTTAAAACCTTGTATCTCTGGTTGAGCTGGTGTTGGAGAGAAACATCAGTTAGCCAGGCCCTCTCAGCCAGGACTCTATTTGGAGGAGTGTTTTGAAAGATACCACACTCTAAACGAGTACTGGAAGGACTAAATAAACCCCAGAACAAACCACCATGACACATACTGTACCGGTACCTGAGGTAACATAACCAAAGGTAGTAAAAATCACATGTTTTTATGTCATGCAACAACATTACCTTGAGCTCCAGAGGAATTATGGGTAGCAAACCATTGAAGGGCGATGTTATGCTACCCATTTCTAAAATCTTTATTTTGTGTAGCTTCAAAAAATGTATACTTATGCTTGGGTATCTCATTCTTTGGTGGTGTACTGGGCACATGCAGTTGGAGTGGGTGATGTAAACCATGGGCTGCATATTTTGAAGTGGAAAAGTCAAAGTGGCCTGGTGTCAGTCTCGAGCAGGGATCTCCATCCCTGGTCCTGGTGAGCCCTATCCTGCAGCTTTTCTAGGTGTCTTTACATCATCAATGGCTAAAGATCTGGAACACCTGTTAATCATGACTAAATAAGCCGATAATTAGTGCAATTAAGTAACTGAGAACTCGGTTGAAATGTAAACCAGAAGACCTAGTAGCTTCCAGGACCAGGGTTGGAGACCCCTGGTCTAGAGCATGTAAAACACCAAAAAACAATGAAAAGATTTACACAAAGGCATAGGCACATCCAACAGCTTAAAAGTTTCTACAATCTTCCATCAAACATTAGGATTTCAGGAACTAAATGTGATGTAGGTATAATACATGCTATGGAAAAGTAGCATTTTGTTTACAATAATAGCTGTATTTTGTGGTCACATAACCAAAAAAAACCCATAAAATGTGGTATCAATGAAATGTCAGTCTGACAAAAAAAAAACCCAAAAAACATATAGTTTGCCTGGTGTTTCTGAAAGGGAACATATGGGAATTCTGATGTACAATAGCCGACTCCCAAAATCACAACATTCCTTTAGCACAGAGAGTCACAAGGGCCTCAGCAGAGAAGGAGTTAAATTGAATTTCAGATATCTGAAAATGATTCAAAGACATCTAAAAACATTTTTAGGTATCTTAAAATTATTTAAAGATATCTGAAAATGCCTTTTAGATATCACATTAAAAGCTCAATTTAAAGATATATGGAAATCATTTTCAGATATCTCTAAATGTCTTTTAGATATCTTCAAATATTTAGAGATATCTGGAAATGATTTAGAGATATCTTCAAATATTTAGAAATATCTCTAAATTATAATTTGGCTTGCCATACAGGCCTGCATGCTAGAAATTATGTTTGTGTTAATGAAGTACATGAAACCCAAATCAGCTTTGACCTTACTAAAATGGCAGACAAAATGGTTTGTGGTGACCATTTGTCAGGAGTGTGAGTGGTGTGGGTTAAAATAAAGTATTATATGTTCAAAAACTGCTTTATTAAATCAACAATGGTAATGGGGAAAACAACAACAGGCAGGGATTGCAGTCCCAAATCAAAACAATATTTCTCCACTTCCCGTAGCTCTGTTCCAGGCTCCACTGTGGCTATCGTGCAAGGACGTGAGGTGCAGGTGTGCAGGGGTAAATGCTCCAGGGTGAGTGCTGGCTCCCCGGCTTCAGCTCCTGTCATATTCCTCCTCTGCAACGCAACACAAAACAAACACAGCAGTACTCCGGCTGAATTAGCATTCAGCGTAAGGGGACGTACTCACGTAGGTGCGCCCCCTTTGTACTGCCAAACTCCTCCCTGTAATCAGTGCGGCGCTGCGCTCTATCCAATTGCTGCACACACCACAGCTGATCACAATAGAGTTCCACAGTTATACAGCTACGCCCTTTCCCCAAGATGTCCGACTTCGTGTTTCGTCCCTTCCATCGAGTTGAACCATCTTGGAGACGGCGTACCACCAACCTTACCCAGCGGCCTTCTTAGTGGGGAGGTAGAAATTGCAGATTGGATTCCTTCTCTCCTCGTCACACCATTTTAGTAAGGGTAAAGTGCTGCAGTGTGGGGAGAAGTAGAAGTGAGACTCACTCACTTTAGGTGCTTTTTGGCATCATTTTAATGGAGTATTCAAACATCTTATTCATTTTTTTTAAATTTCACTCATTTGGACGTTCTAGTTAGCAAATGGCAATACCATTTTCAAGGAAATTCAGAATGGGAAAAAATCAATTTTGAGATTTGTTTTCTATTTCAACAATTACTAGGGACAGAAATTAAAATGAGCCCAAAGTCACAGAATGACTGCTTGTAAGGCCAGACTGCACATATTATTTCATATTAGTGTCCATAAGTGTTAAAGCATGTTCTGTTTATATAATTGCCTTCAGGTTAAAACGAAACAGAACATTCAGCTGACATCGCATGCACAGATGCACATAACTCAAGCAGTATGTTTATCAAGAATATTCCCCACTAAATACAGTAATGAGTTGCTTTCAGAAAAAACAAACAAAAAAAACATAGCTATTTAGGGATTAACTATATGTAGCAGGTGGGACATCATGACCCTGGAGAGGTGGCTTAGCTTTAACTAATTAGATCATTGATTAATTATTGTCTGATTGAGTATACCTATAAAACGCTCCATTGTAGAAGCAGCAGGTTTAGCTGGCTGTATTCGGGAAAGCCTGTTTTGTTCAATCCCCTCCTCTTGGTCTGCTGTATTTTCTGATTTCTGAGTTCCACCTGCGGCTTGGTAAGTTGGCTGCACCGCCTCGCCCAGTTCATTTTATTGCTAAATTGTTTTAAACATACTTTTTAATTTTTGCCTCGTGTTTGTTTAGGATGGGCGTGTTTGTCTATTTGCACTGTCTGGAGGTATTGTTTTTATATGTATATATGGGTTTCTTTATAAACTGTGGCTGGTATTATTTTGTAATCCTTGTTTTTCTTGTGTTTGCAGAGTTTTGGAGTGCCAGCCACTGTTTCGCTTAACGTTGTTTTGTAGTGTCTTTTATGGTTGATCTGTATTTATTGTGTATCGCTTTTTTGTATAGTTTGAATATCTTATGATTCTATGGTGCCTAGCTCACTGACTTAACATTAATACTAAACAATCCTGGTTGAGAATACTCTTGCCAAAGCTACTGAAGATTGTTTTACTCTGTTTGTTGGAACTCCTTTCCTCCGACTGCAATATCAATCAGGATAAATCAGCGCTTCAAATTGAGTTTGTACGCACGGTATAATTGGATTATTATGGTTTAAAGAATTGTATTTTGGTTTGGTTATTTGAGTTTTGTTTAGTTTTATTTTACATGTTTACTTTGTTTTCTTTGTGTGTGATCATTTATTTTCTTTGTTTTGAAGTTCACCTGATCGGCATGTGAGTGAGAGGGAGTCTCTAATAGCGCTACAGTGCACGTTCTTGGCAACATTTCATGAGCATAAATACACCTTTGTTAGCTAGTAAAGAAGATTCTGTCTGATACATCATTCAATTCTTATTGAATTGGATAATAACTCTGCTTTTAACTGCACTGCTGTCTCTGTTATCCTTCATTCAATTGAGGGGGATCTGAAGGTTTTATGTGATCTTTTCAACCTCTAGCCGAGGTTACATACCGTTTGTGAAAAACAGCTTTATTCATCTTTTTTTCTTTCATTGGATAATTAATAAATATTTAAATCTGCTTCTGTTTGCTATAAATGCTACCAATTGTCTGGGATACTGTGTAAAGCTGTACAAAAGTGTACATGCCAGCACTTAAAGGACAAATTCCACTTGGCCTACAATGTCACCTTTTCAAAGCTGTAGCTTTTACACAGTGCCTTACCTACAGTACATTGATTCCAATAATGGGTCAGCTCAAGGCACTTACTAAAAGCAATATCCTTTTTTTTTTTTTTTTTTCAAAAATTAATTCCTTTAATCTTTTAGTCCTTTAAATCTCACAACATATTTTTATTTACAAGTTGAAAAAAAACAAGATTATATAATCGCACAAATCCATGTGGATATTTACATATATATAAAACCCAGTTGTTTGTTTTACAATTTCATATTGTTTGTTACAGCTGTTCATGACACAAAAAAACAAAGCCATTTGCGTCTCTTTGTCTATCACTAGCAGTTCTTATTACATTAGAAAAATGCCTAAAACATCATATTGACACTGAGTGAGGGAATATTAAATTAAGCCAATGTACTGAAAGATATCTTCTGTTTATCAGATTATTTACTTATGGGTCAGAAGAGCAATGCATGTCGGTTACTTATTGTATTGTGTTGTTCATATAAGGAATAATACCTAGCTTTCCATGCCAACTATGTAGAAGAGATAACAAGCCACTTATCGGGGTGCATGGTATAGTGCGGTTTGTGTCTAACAATATCTAACTGGAAGTAAGTGGTTGCAGCTAACAAAATAACTCCATAAATCTTACTTCACTCCAACTTTCTTTGCATATGTATCCAGTGTGTAATTCTGACAGCAATACATGTTATAGCAAACATTTATTTTCATTTAAGAACATGATAGCTTACAGATGCCTTGACCAGACTGCACCCAGCTACCTCCAGACCCTCATCTCTCCCTACACCCCCACTCGACCTCTCCGCTCCGCCTGCACTAGAAGACTAGCTATACCTCCGCTACGCTACCCTGCCTCCAGAGCCCGCTCCTTCTCCACCCTTGCTCCGCAGTGGTGGAATGACCTTCCTACAGATGTCAGGACTGCCCAGTCCCTGACCACATTCCGGCGCCTCCTTAAGACTCACCTATTCAAACAGCACCTGTAGAACTCCTCTGTTTGTATCCTGGGACACTATCACCCTTCATGTAAATGTGCTTTATTTTGCTCTTATCTGCCCCCTATTTTACTGCATTTAATCCTGTACTTCAGAATACTGTAATCTGCCAAGTGTTTAACCTGTAGTACTTTGTATTTAATCATATCCTGATGTCACTATCACTATTATCTGCTGTATTATTGAATTGTGGTTTGTCAAACAAAAGTTATTGTATTTCTTGCTCTTATTGTATTACTTGTATTGTAACACTTGAAATGTATTTGCTTACGATTGTAAGTCGCCCTGGATAAGGGCGTCTGCTAAGAAATAAATAAAAAAAAATAATAATAATAATGATATCTGGAACTACATTGTGTTAAAGAAAGCTCTCAGTTTCCTTACCTTCCTCTCAGGAATTCTGTTTGTGTTTCACATCCAAGGCCATTTATTTTACCTCAGAAATGTCTTCAGGATCAAAGTATGATATGGGTGCAAAGCATGTCAGTCTATAGGGGCGACAGTGGGTTGGTTTATGACAGGAAAGAGGACCAATTACAGAATGATTCCTATAGAGTAATACTTTTAAACATAAAGGACCATGGATCTGATTCACGTAACAGTTTTTAAAGCTGGAGGTAAGACTGGAGGTGTGTTATCAGTCCTCCAAAGTAATCCTTGCTTCTGCTGTAATTCATAAAAGTCGTAATGGTGATTATTCCGTGGGATTTTGCACATATCTAGGAAGATTAACATTAATACCTCAATATTCTATACAACACCCCCCACTGTTGGTAAAATACAAAGATTAGTTAATATTAATTTCTCATTATAAAGGACGATGCTGCCATTATGTGATTAATATTTAAATATAAATATAGGCTTTTAGTCCTTGACATTTTTCATATTTCTTATTGTGACAAATCAGTGTGCGCTTGCCACATGCAGGACTGTCTTCACTTGTCTTTTTGTGTAAGAGGAACAGAACTCCACAACTCCAAACCAAAAACCTCTCTTTCCAGGTGCACTTAACTTACACTTTTCAAATTTTAAACTAATAAATTGGACGGATAAGCTGTTTACCAGTATCAAACACAGTCCCTTCTCTTTGTTCCAGCCCTCTGGTAATCTTGCCTAATTGAGCTTTGGGTTCTCTTTTTATAGGATGTGGCCGTTTCCAATTAACACCAATTATTCCATTTGGGAATAATTGTATTGTGCACATTAAAGTGAGCGATAATTAGTTAGTTTGGATACCAGGCTTTAACCACTGATAGGCGCGCTATTTAAACCTATTTTTCTGGCCTGAAAACTAGTGATGTTGTAGGAATAATTTAATAATTGATAATTTAATGTTTATCTGGGTTGATTAGTTCTCTTACTAACAATATTTAATTGACGTGTTACAAAGATGGAGGATTTATTATGAACACACGTTCACACGCAGACACAAGGAATGTTTAATCAATAGTAGTATTTTATTAAGTACACAAATAATAAACAGAAATCAGAAAAGTTAGAAAGTAAATCTTAGTCTCTAAGCACAAACACAATTCAAAACTCTCACTGCCTTAACTTGACTCGCAGGCAATTGAAATATGACACTGCCTGTCTCCTCACACACAAGCAGCACTCGAGCAAGCTGTGATGTAGATAGTAGCTTGCTCACACACGCATGCCCACATACAAGCACAGCCTCAGACTGAAACGATGCAGACAATCTTAGAATATATATCACATTAAGCTTATTAATGGTATCTAGATTAAGTATATGGCAAGTTTACTTTAAAGAAATTCTATATACAACAATATAAGGTAGATTACTTATAGTTACTTCAAGTTTCACTAAAAGTTATTTAACATGCAAAGTGTGCAAACTAAATAATTAACAGTTCAATTATATGTGAATGTGTTACAATTAATTCCATGAAAGGAAAATGCAACTGGAATTATACTCAACGGTTCCTTGAAGCTTAGACTTTTGGTCCGCTGGTTTGGAAACTCAATCTGTTGAAGTGTCCAATACAAAAGCTCTCCTCTCAACAAATTATTCAATCCTACTGTCACAAATGGTTGAATTAGGCAGAGGTGTAAAAATAATAAAGGTGCGATTTTCCAAAGTTTTCTTTCTTTTCCTTTATTCCTGCCTACTAACAATAGTAACCAGGACAGGACAATAAAAAAAAGAAAATGTCCAAACAAAAGAGAAACGCTAACTGAAAGGTGAAGAGACAAAACAAATAAACAACAAAGTAAAATTATCCAGGATCTGGGTGGCTGTTCTCGCCTTTCTGGCTGTTCTGGTGTCCGGCCTCCTGGTTAGTTGTCTCCCTTCTACAGCAGTTTGTTCTGGTCTGCTGAAAAATCACATTTAGCATTTGTTTTACCAAATAAAATCCCTCAGCACCTCTCCCATACTTCTTTGTAGTTTCAAAGACCAGCCTCGACTGCCACAGCACTGCCCAATCAGCGATCGGCGTTTTAATTGCCTCCCAATTCTGAGACTTACCAGCACATTCTGTGTTGTTGCCCTCAACAAAGATGGCGACCATCCTTTCGGGACTTCCGCCCCAAAGGCGGAACTGCCACATCACACAATCTCTGTTGGGGCCTTCTAGGCTGGCTCACAGCCCCCCTGGCGGCTAGGAGGGTGGATTACAGCATGGGATCGCTTTACCTCATCACACCTACATTGGATCAAACTTGGCAACAAAGCTTTCAATTCTCGATAGAATCAACAAACAGCTGCAACAAAGTCTTCAGTCCTTGGTTATAGGATCCACAACAGCGCCCATCCGCTCTGTCCTCTTCGCTGAATCTTTACGCTAGTGGCAGGGCACAGTTTCTTTTGGATGCTGTGGTTTTAGGGGTACAACAGACCCAGACTGGTTTGTCTGATAACAGTCGCTGTAAGTTTTACGGCAGTCCTACAGCCAGGCCTCAGTCTTGTTGCTTGTGGTAGTGACTCGCTTGCAGCTTGCTTCCTCTTCTTGGGTCTGTTTCAGGCGGAGTCCCGTCTTGGGTCCGTTTTTAGGCAGCGTCCTGGAGTTGCAGCTTTGCTTAGCAGAGTGACAGCACCTTGTTTAGCATTCGATGTGGAGCGCAAAATGTTCTGTTTGGCTTGGATATTTATAGTCTTTTTCACTCTCCTAAATAGCCACTTTCATGAGAGAATTTGTGTATCTTGCCTTTTTTAAACTCATTGTCCTCCGATTGTTGTTGCATGTGTGAATTATCTGTTCATAATTCAACTGTCCGCTCAGCTTAATCCAGTTCAGGCGCCGGTCACCTAATCAGTAGGTCACATAGTTCACCAGAGGCCCCCTTCTCAAGACACAGCAGTTTGCTCTGTTTCTCAAGACACACAGTTTCATTAATGAATTCAGTTACATTTCTAATACACGTTCATGTATTATCATATTCAGGGAATATGTCGCACAATGTGCAGTTCGATTCTTTTTACTGACTTGATTCATTTGATTCATCAGTTTACTGATTCACTAACGCAAAATAAATACATCTTGCTGAATAACTTGGTTATGAAAATGTGTTTGAACAGAAAAATCTGGCAGCAAGGGACATTTAAGTTAAGACTATTCACTTGGTTGGCTGCACCGTAATATATATATATATATATATATATATATATATATATATATATATATATATATATATATATATACATCGTAACATATGTAAAAATGTCTACATAAACTGTATGTAGGCCAATATACTCAAATACACTACTTTACACAAAACACATAGCTAGAAGGAGCTTTCCTAGATCACTGACAAAAAAACTCAATATTACAAATGTAATATAATGGAGGAAATAGAAGAGTATTTTACTTTCAATGGAAATCAAAACAGTAAAAAAAAAAAATGTCAGAGTAATGCTAAGTTTCAATATTTAACTTATATTCCAAAATATAACGTTTTTAACAGCACTGAAAAAAAGATACTGGCAAGCTGTGAAAATACAAAATAGTTAACAGTACCGCTTTGAAATGTACCTTTTTATGACTTCTGTCAGGACACTTGATAACAATGCTCATTATACGTTCTAAATCTGCAACTTTTCCACATAATGTCTGTTGATGCAGAATCCAGTGTAAGAAAATGGGTACTTCTGCATTTCTTTCTTTAATTTTTTTCCAGCACTTTGCAGTCTAGCCATTCCACTCTTTGCTCGGCCATGGCGCACCCTCTGTTGTAATCCCAGTTAGTTTCTTCCAAGGTAATTCTGCACTTTCCATGGCTTCTTGGAGTTATAATCCTTTCCTTTCATTGAGACTCCATAGCTTATTTAATTTCCAGTAAACTCAAAATACTTTGCTTTGTGCAGCGAATCATAGTGACGTTGTATGGTATAATCTTTTATAACTGCAACCGTTACACTGCAAATCAGACATGTTACCTTGTCGTCAAAATTATTCAGTGAAAAAATAATCATCTGGTTAACGATTTTGGAATCTTCTATGTTCCGCCTCCACCTTTCACTTCCGTGACATCTCCAGCTACTTTTTGCTGCCGATTTTAAATTTGACACAAGCCTTCGCTTTGCTACCATAATCAAAATGAGGTGCGCTGTGTGCGTGAGGAAACCTACACTGTGTGCTATTTGATTGGCTATTTTACTACCTCTGTGAGCTGTGATTGGCTTAATGGGAAAGCCACTCATACAATGCAGACTGCACAAGTTGAATACACATGTTATATTAAAGAGGCGGGCTGTTTTGAAGAAGAATTCCAAAACAGTACAGTACAATGCAATTTTAGAAACTAATGGGCGGGCCGTATGCATTAAAGGAGAAAGGAAAAGGCTTTTTTTTTTACATCAGACAAGGAATACATGGTAAAAGTAAAAGGTAAGCAGTGTAGTTTCACTTCACATTGCCTCTGCCTGTCCCCTGCTGAGTGCTGTATATGTTGCTTGCTCATTTTTGGTCAATGTAAGCCACCTCCACCTTCACAATAAACTACTGACCAAAAGATATGCAAAGACTGCTGGGGCTTTTGATATCACAGTGGTCACGGATAAGTCTCTGACATCATTGTGCACGTTAAATTATCGCTCACTCATGTAGCGTGCACAGTATGGTATGTAAGTCAATGTGTTCTATTAGTAAATGGGAAACTAAATTTAGATTTATCGCGCACATTAGGCTCACTAGTTTACATGTGCGCTAACTCCAAATTTAGTGCCCTTTTGTAAATGAGGCCCTCAATACTCATAACAGGCAAAAAGAAACTCAACACATAATTAAGTTTATTAAGGCTAACAAAAGTAAGAATATAAAAGTTAGACACAAAAAGCAATAAAACATTTAAAACAAACTTTTTCATAAACACGCAGGCTTCCGTATGGTTACCTAGACGTGCAAGCATGATTGGTACACATTACGTACAGTAACTGTTACTCAGAGTCTGTTGTGTTGTTTGTAATGAAGACTGCATTATATTTCAACAAGTTCAGTTAGGAAGCAGTTTCAATTGCATTTAGTGTTGAGTTGTAATATTAGTTACTTCAAACTTGTAGACAAACTCAGTCAATGGTTCAGACGTTTGTAGCTGTTGTTTTCAAATACACACAGTATCAGTTCAATTAAAGTCTTGTTTCAGTTGTTCATCATAGTAGCATTGCTTGTCTTTTTAATCTTAGCAACGTGCAAACAAATAGTATTTTACTTGATTCTTTGAAACATAATATTTATTCTGGAGATATGTTTGTTGTTGAAAAGTTGAGATGCAGTTGGTCTTCTTGGAAACACGTAGAGTTGCATGATGTAGCGGCGAGGAGTCTTCTTGGAAACACGGAGTTGCAGTTGGATGTACAGTCATTACGGTGCTTAGAATGGAGCCCAGTTCCAGTGAAGGCTCTGAGATCACTTCATGGCGATGTTTTGCAGGACAAAATAAAAGACAGCAAGTCCATGCTTGTTTCTCTTTGAATATAGCACCCAAAGGGAGTTTACTTTGGTGATCCCATCACTACTGGGTCAACACAAGAAGTTTATGCATGAATGAAATCAGTCCTTTCATTGGTTTCTAGAGCTTGAATGACACTTCCTTTTACACATGTGCATCATTAACATAGGTAACTCCCCCCTCCCTGGGAGAAAATAACATTTATAGAATAAAACTCAATTTTGATAACTTTAGTTATATTGTTCATAGAAGGATACAAATGTCAGTTTCATTCTCCTTACTAAATGACCATTACAAGCATGTTAAACAATAATTAAAGTAAAATACTTTAAGAACTATTTTCACTTTAAACATTGTTAAACAAAACATTTCAATTTTATTAGGAAAACATACTTAAAATAACTCTTAAACTCTTAAAAGATTAATTATTAAAATGATTATAAAACCAATTTAATCAGTTACATTGTTACTCATTCATCACACTACATTTGCAATCAGTTTAATCACTTCATGGGAGAGATTTGTGGCACCTTATATCCATTAGGTGTCACACTCCTTAACCCTTTATAGGATGAAAGTTGTTTATTGGTTTTCAGACAGACATTCTCAATTAAAAGATAAGAATCAACTGTGTTTGTTTCTACAAGACTGGCAGGTCAGTACATCAGGTAATCTAAAACATCCTCCAATTTACATCTTTAAGACCCTGTTACCAGTATTATTATTATTATTATTTATTTCTTAGCAGACGCCCTTATCCAGGGCGACTTACAATCGCAAGCAAATACAAATACATTCAAGTGTTACAATATAAGTCATACAATAAGAACAAGAAATACAATAATTCAAGTGTGACAAACCACAATTCAATAATACAGCAGATAATAGTGAAAGTTACATCAGGATATGATTAAATAGTGATAGTTACATCAGGATATGATTAAGTACAAAATACTACAGATTAAACACTTGGCAGATTACAATATTCTGAGGTACAGGATTAAATGCAGTAAAATAGGGGGCAGATAAGAGCAAAATAAAGCATATTTAAATGAAGGGTGATAGTGTCCCAGGATACAACAGAGGAGTTCTACAGGTGCTGTTTGAAGAGGTGAGTCTTAAGGAGGCGCCGGAATGTGGTCAGGGACTGGGCAGTCCTGACATCTGTAGGAAGGTCGTTCCACCACTGCGGAGCAAGGGTGGAGAAGGAGCGGGCTCGGGAGGCAGGGGAGCGTAGCGGAGGTAGAGCCAGTCTTCTAGTGCAGGCGGAGCGGAGAGGTCGAGTGGGGGTGTAGGGAGAGATGAGGGTCTGGAGGTAGCTGGGTGCAGTCTGATCAAGGCATCTGTAGGCTAGTACAAGAGTCTTGAACTGGATGCGAGCGGTGATCGGGAGCCAGTGGAGCGAGCGGAGTAGTGGAGTAGCGTGGGCGAAGCGAGGTAGAGAGAACACCAGGCGAGCAGCAGAGTTCTGGATGAGCTGGAGCGGACGGGTGGCGGACGCAGGGAGGCCAGCCAGGAGTATCTAGTCATTTGAAGTAGATCAATCAAGAATGTTTTGGGGGGAAGGAAGGCTAAGGGGAAGACAAACTTAATAACCATCACATCATCCCATTCCCATAGTTTACATTTTGAAAAGTCATTTTACCAAGTACATTCAATTATAACTGACTTTTCCCCAGAGGTGTTTGATCAGCTCTCATGAATAATTAATTTGCATTAATACCACCCTGTTTATCATGATAGTGAGACTCTCACCTTATTATCTCCTTCGAATAAATTGCCATGTGCTACCTCCAGTACAGCTGACTGTAAGCACATTGGGATATTTAAGCTTGTATTTAAAAAGCCTTTGCTTTAACTAAAAAGGGCTCAAAAAGGGGGCACTGTTAAATAATGCCATAAAATCACAGAAAATGCAGCACTGTAACTTGTTGATAAAACCCTAGCCTCAGCACATATTTCATGTGATCTCTTGTTAGAAGATTCCAATTCAGGTAAGCTCCTCTTATAATTCTGATGTTGCCTGCTGTGTGGCGGAACTTTTTAACAAAAGGGAAACTGTTTATTTGGGGCCTGATATGGGGGGGTACGACAGGATTTATTCTAATTCTTGTAATTCTATGTAATCAAAGAATGTCAGACTTATTTCTACTACTCCTGTGTATAAGAATATGGTTGATACCTCATTTTTTAAATGCTGACTTCTGATTTTAAAAACGCTCCATTGAGAAGGTGCTAATAAGTGTCCTACACCTTTTGTGGATTGCACAGATTATATAATTAACACAGGAACACCCATTCACAAATGCATTCACAAAGCATTATTAAGAAAACGTGTAAATAACACAATTCAAGTTCACAGACTGACCTTTGTGGGTTAGATCACTTGCTGATTAAAGGTGTTAGAACTCATATTAAGATGGAAATAGTACTAACATCAACAAATGCAGGGAATCAGGCCCACAGTGTTTTTTGTATTTTACTGATTCATATAATGATTAAAGCATTATATAAAAAAAAAAAAAAAAACAGTTTTGTACCGCACAGTATTGTGTTTTTCGAGTAATTCATATCAATTATGTTTTCATTTTTGTTCACTGTATAAAATATATACAATTATTGACTGCTTCTCTTCCCTCAGAGACAGGCTAGTTTTTCTTTAGATTAATAATATTGAAAAAAGCATGTTTGATGAACTGGTTATATTAGTAAGGGGTGATTTTAAAACAGAGATCCTGCCTTTGTACCTCAGTGATATTATTTGGAGTTCTGCTGCATCTGTGGTCTTATAAAATTGTAAATGATGTAGTCAAGACCCTTAAGTCTTCTGTTTGATTAAAGTCAGTGCACGCAGATCAGGAGACCTACTGTAACCAAGGCTCTTGCCCTATTACTGTCATGAAAAAATTAAGACAAATGTTTCTCTTATTATCTCTTTGCTTAATTATTTCTGCCGTCAAATTTTAGATGTCATATTTTGGCTATAACATGCAGACCTCAAGCACATTAAAGATGGGCAGTTACCCCCCATGCCCCAATCCACTTTACATACCCTCTCATCAGCTCAGGATGTTATATTGAAACAATTAAGCTGTTCTTAAGCTACTGAGTGGGAATTTGATTTTAAGTACTGCTTTTCACAAAAGGGCAGTATAGTGAAAGTCAGATATTACCAGTTAGAAATACATTGTCATCTGATCAATTTACAGAGGTTAACAATAAATGAGTCTGCTACAAACAGTGAGGCTTTTGGCTATGTTTTAGTAAATCCTCCTTTGCTGCTTCTGTTTTAACTGCTGATAGCTCGTATACTATATTTGACTTTGAGCTTGCTTGGATAATCTGTCAAGTTACCTGCATGTTACATCAACTTCCTGGTTCTAGTAATATCTAATATCATGTAACCATGTTATCTTTAACTCTGCTGGCCTCACCAATAAATTACTATATATCTGGAGAGACTATCAGAGATGAAAAGTCACTCAGGGAATGGGAGTAACACCGGCAGACTATTAGACAACCCCATTATTCAAGCAAGTTCAAAGCCTGGTGAAGACTGATATAGAAAGAAATGAACCAGAACTACTCAGAATGCTTACAAACATAAAAAAAACATTACAACTATATCTATTACCCTTTAAATGTACTTTATTATATTTTTTTAAGGATCTTGTTGAACACCAGGTACAATTTAATGCACAGGCTTACTAAGTTACAAGTTGAGTATTATGCAATTTAAAAACTTTGTTCCAGAAAGATATTCAGCCTGATTTCTGTAGGGAATACGTGATCTTAATTAAAAAGCAGATCAAATCAGCCTCTGGCAATTCCTTAACACATTCTAGACACAACACTTTTACACAAAAAGTGAGTTTCAGCACTTCAGAGAAGCTGAAATCCACGTTAAAATCACTTTGTTTAAATACAATGTTTTTGTCATTTTAATGGTTAAATGCAGTTTGGCTTTCAAACTGTTTTTAAACTTCTATAAAAGGTACAGTTCCCCATGGAAAGCCTTAATTTGTTTCATTGTATTATTGTTTAATTATCCCCTGCACCTGGTTATTATTGTAACTTAGAAGCCATGTGCAGGGTATTTAAAGAAAGCAGCCAGTCTCTTCGGGGCTGCTGTGTGTGTGTGTGTACAGCCGTAATATTTGAACAAAGGTAGGGTGAAAAACCTTGTGCTGGGTAAAACTGTGTGTTTTTTATTTTGTTTTTAGCCGGTAAACAGCTTAGCTGTCCGGTTATTAGGTTAGTGTTCCAGTTTGTGTTTTAGTTAGTGCTCGTGTCGAGCTAGGTGTTTGTTTACGTTTTGTTTCTTTTTGTGTATTATTTTTAAAAAAGCGCATATAAATAAATTTGTGTCCTGGGTTCTGCATTTTAAAGGGGCAACGAACCACAGAGAGTGCAAAAGGTTTCTTGAAAAATATACAATACCAGTATACAACCAGTACATTTTGGTTTTGCTTCCCTGAGCTAAAATGGAGCTTACATATAAATGTCATACCACCTGTATTAGGAGGATGGCTGTTAGTTCACAGAAAGACAGAGATAAGCTTCAAGGAGGATGGGGAGTTGAGTATCTGAAATTACCTTAGGTAATGTAAACAAACTGACAAGCTGGTTCATGATGTAGCGGAGTGTATAGAAGGTTAAACTAGTGAAGAGGTTTAGTCCTTTTGAATTTAGTTCAACCACAAAATATCAAAAAATACAAGT